>NW_022163662.1:0-2766 GCF_008728515.1 Papio anubis | reverse complement strand
CTAAAGCAAATGATTTTCTAAGCTTTATTTGATCTATCAGAGCCTCCTAGGTCGATTTGATTTCAATATTACAATGAAGAAGCAGTGGAACAATGTTATTTCACTCTCATCACTCTGAGTTTTAAACATCATACTAGTCTGTACATACTATGGCAAGGCTCAAGATGTATCTGTGCAAAAGCCTGGTAAGTAAGAAGCAATAGAACACAATCTTTTCAATTAAATTATGACTTGAGAGTTGAATTTATCATACTAAATATTTTCTTCAAACAGAGAACACCCTTATTTCCAGTTAATATTTAAGACTATCCATACATCAACCTCATTGCTTACAGATATGCAAAAACAACTGTTTTTCTCTTCATCAGTTTAAACTCACAATTTATAATTGTGATATATAGACATTTGGCAAACACAGATAGTTTTAATTTATAATGCACCTCTATTTGATATATCAATATAAAAGGTAATTCTATAGATTACACAAGGAGAAGAACCTTTCAGAAGAGCTTGAAAACAAACTGAACACACTGAATTATACTTGATGATAGAAAGTGTCAAATAGGTACCTAAAGCCATCATGAACTTAAATAATGCTTGGCACCTATAATGGCATTATTTCAAATACAGTATGTGGACCAAGGCACCAACCAGCTCTCAATGTCATTGGGCTCTACTATGCTACTTACAAAATTATTTTTGAGTATATTCAGTAATTACTTTCAGCATATACTCCAGTTCCATAACCTGTTCTCGTCTATCTCAAGAGCTTTCAATCTGATTACTTTTTCCATGATGTAAAAGCACAACTCCCTTTGTGGAATCCACACAGAAATCACTGAATTCTGTGTTCTTCCTCCCTTTGCTTTATCTCACATGCCCCATACTGTTATTAATGGTTATTTGAATTTCAGAGGAAATAAAAGTGATCAATCTTTACTGCAACCTTAGATAATAGGAATCCTAGTGCTCCTTATCTCAAATCTGTGGTCTTTATCATTTCTTAAGAAGGAATATCCATTAATTTGGGATGTAATAGTTTTTGACCAAAGATAACTAATGTCAAGAGGAAACTTTCTATATCAGAAGAACAACTGGCCTAAAGACAGGGTGTATTTCAAGAACGATTCTGAGCACTTGGTCAGTGATTCTTAATGGGTTGTCCTTCTCTCTGTTAATCCTTGGTAGAGGTGGAATTAATTTTATTTAACAGAGTTACCAGGCACTTATTGGACACAGAGCAGAGCCCTGGGTTTTCAGGTGTTTGAAGCTGGCATTGTGCATCCGGGCACTAAAATATTAACCGAAAACCATCCAAAGTACACTTAAAATAGAATTTCCTTGACAACGGTTATCTAGATTACTTATCGATTAGGTCATCTGGTGTGAGTACAACTTTGGCAGAACTTTCTGACTTCATAAATTCTGACTCCACCCAGTGTTTGAATAGAAAGAATTGTTCACTTCCCAACATATCAAACCTTCAAAGGTCTGTGACTCTGCCATACAAGCCAGGCATTTCCAGGGGCTCAGAGGTCACTGCTATGCATTTCCCATTCTCAAACACACACATACACGCTTGCACACATAGAGTTCAGGCATAATGGCTACATTTGTGGATGATGCTCCCTCTAGAATTGGATGCACACGAGAATAAGAAATGACCAGTGATGCACCCTGCCTTCTGCAAACTGGAGAGAGCATTTACTACCATTCTCATCCACTCAAGAAGAGAATCAAGTTCTGAATAGAAAAGAACTATCATAATCATATTCCTCTAAATTCACAATTCTCAGATTCTGAGCTAATCTTTTCATGAAAATACATTGCTTAAAAATGTCAAGTATTTATAAAAACTCTAAAATGAACTTTAGTGATTGGCCATGGGTTGGTCTGAGAAAACATGGAGCATATTTTGATCTCACTGAGATGAATAATAAACATTTCCTTTGAAAGGATAAACAAGTTTTATTGAAGAGCTTACACTCCTTAGAAATTTTAAATTAACTTAATCTTCAATCACTTACAAAAAAAAACCTCTTGTCCTTATATTGTGACATGTAAATTATTACTTTCTTATAAAATACATAATCCACACTATTGAGTAATACACACATAATCATGATTCACTTTGAAAAGATGCCAAAAAAATTCCTAATAAAAATGGTGCAGGAGTGGAAAATAGCTTATCTCATACACTGTTGGTGGCAGTGTAAATCCATAGAGCCTTTTTGGAAGACAACTTGACTGTATTAATAAAGAGTATGCACCCTTTGATTTTCAAATTCTACAATTTGGAATCCATCATTTATAAGTATAATGATACATGCAGAAAACTGTTTAAGAATGTTTGTTACATTAATAATAGCATAATTACTTAACCTTTACTGAGCATGTACTTTGGAGTACGGCCAAATTAAATACATATTACAGAATGATATGAAATCTATCTATTTTTGTCTATGTGTTTACATATACATATTATAAAAAATATATATCATTTTTCAATCTTTTTTCTAATATATAGCATATACTAGAAATATTGTATATAAAATTTATATTATATATATTAGAAAAAAGTCCACAAAGATACTACAAACTATGGTTATCTATAGGGAAGACTACTGAATGGGGGAGGTGTGGAATGGGGAAGCCAGGAAAGAGGTAAGAAAAAAGGTCTTCACATTTTTCATTTTATTTTTCACATTTAGTTTTGTGTTATTTACATTCAACATGTAACTCTATCACTTTTCAATTAAAAAGTTA
>NW_022163661.1:0-2768 GCF_008728515.1 Papio anubis | reverse complement strand
ACTTCTTTTACTTGATGAAAATACACTTTGAAATAATGCAGTAAAATTTATAATGCTGACTCGTGTTGGAATTTATAAAATCAGGAGATACATAAGGCTCTATTATTAGGTGCATAGGTCTTCTGGTAATGAGTTCATGAAATATTAATCTGTGTTTTCTTGTAGGAGTCGATCTGATTGCCACCAAAACTGATAGGAATACATTTGGCCAAGAAAGCCTTGTTGATTGATTAGCTTTTTCCATTTTAGTCTTAAAATGCCATTTGCCCTTTCTCCTATACAGTTAAGTATGATAGAAATAATGGTAATGCCATTGTGCATGTAATACCTTATTTAACTGTGTTATAACTTGTCCAGTGAAATGAGGATTTCTATTGCTGGAGATTTATTCAGGAATTTCCCATCAAGGAAACAGGTTTTCTGAAAACCTTCTACCTACTATTATAGTATTAGCCTTCCTGCATGGGAAAGCTTCTATACAACCAGAGAACACACAGATTTTTGTAAGAACATGTTGATGTCCCACTGAGAGTGGCAATTGAATGAAGTTCAACTGTAAGTGCTCAAATGGTCCAGCTAGTGGTGGAAATATTCCACCTGAGGATTTTTATTATTTGACAGTACTTCTTATAGAATTTAACATATCAAGTAAGCCTAATTTATCATTATTTGTAAGGAGAGAAAACAAACTCTTTCGAGATGTGACGTGGGTCAGCTGGAAACTCCCAAAGTTAGTTTAAGGTCACAAGACTTAATTTAGAATTTGATTTGGGATATAAACTTAAAAAAAAAATTAAAAATTTCAAAAAAGAAGCAAGAAAAAATTTTTTTAAAAAAACAGAAAAACAATTTGATTTGGGGAAGGGGTCAAAAGTATTAAGGCTTGAATACCTGATTAAATAGGATATGAAGTCACTGTGACAAAATGTTACTCAAGATGGTGATGAATAGATTTTAAAGGCAAATACAGAAAGGTACATTGTTACAGTGAAAACCTTGGCTCTTTCAATGGAGAGGTTTTGGTTTTCTTTTCTTTTTTTTTTTTTTTTTTGAGACAGAGTCTCGCTCTGCCGCCCAGGCTGGAGTGCAGTGGCGGGATCTCAGCTCACTGCAAGCTCCGCCTCCCGGGTTTACGCCATTCTCCTGTCTCAGCCTCCCAAGTAGCTGGGACTAGAGGCGCCACCTCGCCAGGCTAGTTTTTGTTTTTTTTTTTTAAGTAGAGACGGGTTTTCACCGTGTTCGCCAGGATGGTCTCCATCTCCTGACCTCGTGATCCGCCCGTCTCGGCCTCCCAAAGTGCTGGAATTACAGGCTTGAGCCACCGCGCTGGGCCGAGGTTTTCAGTTTCTAAAGTAACTAAAGACTTGACAAAAGACAACATGAAGCACAGTAAATTGTTTTGATAAGAAACATTCTTTGTTTCCTAGCTGGAATTCTTAAAAGGCTGAAAAACATCTTTCACAATTTCGCATTAAGACAGTGCAATAATTCAAGATATCCTTGTCATTTTAACATAGGAGGCCAAATTCTAGTGTTACATCAGTATACTTTTGATATGAATAATCAGTTAAATAAATTATAAATAATTTCTTTCTAATCTTATCAAACTTTATCACACATGAAATCTTTCCCAAGATTCCTTTCCACAAACCTTCTACAACTTCTTTTATATCAGTTTGGTTTTGTCCTGTCTGCTTTCTCTTTTCCATTGTGGAACAACCAGCCATTCTACTTTAGGTTAAAAAAAAATACTTTTTTCTTAAAGAAAAACACATCCTTTATATCTCATAGCTTCACCTACCAAAATCTTCTCTTACTCTTCTTACATATGGAGTTGTTTCTCTTATTATTTCTAGCATTAATTACTATATGTTATATAGAACTCTTAACTACTGTTAGCTTGAATTTCTAGTGAAAACTAGGGGGTAAGCAACAGTCAATGGCCTGTTTGTTAGTGATGACAGTGGTATTGTTTTCAGGTATTTTGGATTCTTATCTATTGCACCTTGTAAATGAACAATGTTGCCAAGATTAAAACTTCCCCATGTGCATGCTGTCATCCTAAACTGTCCTTAGCAAGGTTAAATTGTTTGTCCAAAAACATAAAAGTTTGTGGTCCCTAATTATCATACATAAAATTAGCCAGTATCCCAGCAAGTGGAGTCCCAGGCTCCTTTCTTCGGAGAAATCAGTTTTCAGAAAGTACCTACCTGAGGGCTTTCACTGGTCTCAGTTCTGCTATTTATTGGATCCAATCTGATTCTGAATGGAGACTGGCTAAGGAAATGCACAAATAAAGCTGAAGAGGTCAAAATACAAGTTTCTGGAGCTCCTATTTGAAAGGAAACTCACCCCCACTTTCCAGCTACAGCAAGACAGCACCGTGGCTCATTTGGTGCCTTTGCTGGGTAGTAGGTTTTCCTAGATGCTGCTGGAGTTTGCCTTAGGATTCCACATCTGACACTAAATTGTTAAAGAAAAACTTTAAACAAAATGAATTCAATAGAGTTTATCTGGGCAAAGAAGAATTCATGAACTTGGCAACACTCAAAACTGAAAAAGACTGAGAAAGCTTCTCTCTAGTAGCATAAACAGCAAGGTTTCACAGGCTGAACAAGGGAGCAAAGTAAAGAAATTACCTGATTGGCTTAGCTAGATGTCTACCTTATTTGAGCATGATGTTATTTGAGCATGATGTTATGTCTACCTTATATGAGCATGATAGGTGTAATGACTTCAACATTTATCTGCAGGCACTTGTAAACTTC
>NW_022163660.1:0-2769 GCF_008728515.1 Papio anubis | reverse complement strand
ACTTCTTTTACTTGATGAAAATACACTTTGAAATAATGCAGTAAAATTTATAATGCTGACTCGTGTTGGAATTTATAAAATCAGGAGATACATAAGGCTCTATTATTAGGTGCATAGGTCTTCTGGTAATGAGTTCATGAAATATTAATCTGTGTTTTCTTGTAGGAGTCGATCTGATTGCCACCAAAACTGATAGGAATACATTTGGCCAAGAAAGCCTTGTTGATTGATTAGCTTTTTCCATTTTAGTCTTAAAATGCCATTTGCCCTTTCTCCTATACAGTTAAGTATGATAGAAATAATGGTAATGCCATTGTGCATGTAATACCTTATTTAACTGTGTTATAACTTGTCCAGTGAAATGAGGATTTCTATTGCTGGAGATTTATTCAGGAATTTCCCATCAAGGAAACAGGTTTTCTGAAAACCTTCTACCTACTATTATAGTATTAGCCTTCCTGCATGGGAAAGCTTCTATACAACCAGAGAACACACAGATTTTTGTAAGAACATGTTGATGTCCCACTGAGAGTGGCAATTGAATGAAGTTCAACTGTAAGTGCTCAAATGGTCCAGCTAGTGGTGGAAATATTCCACCTGAGGATTTTTATTATTTGACAGTACTTCTTATAGAATTTAACATATCAAGTAAGCCTAATTTATCATTATTTGTAAGGAGAGAAAACAAACTCTTTCGAGATGTGACGTGGGTCAGCTGGAAACTCCCAAAGTTAGTTTAAGGTCACAAGACTTAATTTAGAATTTGATTTGGGATATAAACTTAAAAAAAAAATTAAAAATTTCAAAAAAGAAGCAAGAAAAAATTTTTTTAAAAAAACAGAAAAACAATTTGATTTGGGGAAGGGGTCAAAAGTATTAAGGCTTGAATACCTGATTAAATAGGATATGAAGTCACTGTGACAAAATGTTACTCAAGATGGTGATGAATAGATTTTAAAGGCAAATACAGAAAGGTACATTGTTACAGTGAAAACCTTGGCTCTTTCAATGGAGAGGTTTTGGTTTTCTTTTCTTTTTTTTTTTTTTTTTTGAGACAGAGTCTCGCTCTGCCGCCCAGGCTGGAGTGCAGTGGCGGGATCTCAGCTCACTGCAAGCTCCGCCTCCCGGGTTTACGCCATTCTCCTGTCTCAGCCTCCCAAGTAGCTGGGACTAGAGGCGCCACCTCGCCAGGCTAGTTTTTGTTTTTTTTTTTTTAAGTAGAGACGGGTTTTCACCGTGTTCGCCAGGATGGTCTCCATCTCCTGACCTCGTGATCCGCCCGTCTCGGCCTCCCAAAGTGCTGGAATTACAGGCTTGAGCCACCGCGCTGGGCCGAGGTTTTCAGTTTCTAAAGTAACTAAAGACTTGACAAAAGACAACATGAAGCACAGTAAATTGTTTTGATAAGAAACATTCTTTGTTTCCTAGCTGGAATTCTTAAAAGGCTGAAAAACATCTTTCACAATTTCGCATTAAGACAGTGCAATAATTCAAGATATCCTTGTCATTTTAACATAGGAGGCCAAATTCTAGTGTTACATCAGTATACTTTTGATATGAATAATCAGTTAAATAAATTATAAATAATTTCTTTCTAATCTTATCAAACTTTATCACACATGAAATCTTTCCCAAGATTCCTTTCCACAAACCTTCTACAACTTCTTTTATATCAGTTTGGTTTTGTCCTGTCTGCTTTCTCTTTTCCATTGTGGAACAACCAGCCATTCTACTTTAGGTTAAAAAAAAATACTTTTTTCTTAAAGAAAAACACATCCTTTATATCTCATAGCTTCACCTACCAAAATCTTCTCTTACTCTTCTTACATATGGAGTTGTTTCTCTTATTATTTCTAGCATTAATTACTATATGTTATATAGAACTCTTAACTACTGTTAGCTTGAATTTCTAGTGAAAACTAGGGGGTAAGCAACAGTCAATGGCCTGTTTGTTAGTGATGACAGTGGTATTGTTTTCAGGTATTTTGGATTCTTATCTATTGCACCTTGTAAATGAACAATGTTGCCAAGATTAAAACTTCCCCATGTGCATGCTGTCATCCTAAACTGTCCTTAGCAAGGTTAAATTGTTTGTCCAAAAACATAAAAGTTTGTGGTCCCTAATTATCATACATAAAATTAGCCAGTATCCCAGCAAGTGGAGTCCCAGGCTCCTTTCTTCGGAGAAATCAGTTTTCAGAAAGTACCTACCTGAGGGCTTTCACTGGTCTCAGTTCTGCTATTTATTGGATCCAATCTGATTCTGAATGGAGACTGGCTAAGGAAATGCACAAATAAAGCTGAAGAGGTCAAAATACAAGTTTCTGGAGCTCCTATTTGAAAGGAAACTCACCCCCACTTTCCAGCTACAGCAAGACAGCACCGTGGCTCATTTGGTGCCTTTGCTGGGTAGTAGGTTTTCCTAGATGCTGCTGGAGTTTGCCTTAGGATTCCACATCTGACACTAAATTGTTAAAGAAAAACTTTAAACAAAATGAATTCAATAGAGTTTATCTGGGCAAAGAAGAATTCATGAACTTGGCAACACTCAAAACTGAAAAAGACTGAGAAAGCTTCTCTCTAGTAGCATAAACAGCAAGGTTTCACAGGCTGAACAAGGGAGCAAAGTAAAGAAATTACCTGATTGGCTTAGCTAGATGTCTACCTTATTTGAGCATGATGTTATTTGAGCATGATGTTATGTCTACCTTATATGAGCATGATAGGTGTAATGACTTCAACATTTATCTGCAGGCACTTGTAAACTTC
>NW_022163659.1:0-2771 GCF_008728515.1 Papio anubis | reverse complement strand
TTTTTTTTTTTTTTTTTGAGACAGAGTGTCACTCTGTCACCCAGGCTGGAGTGCAGTGGTGTGATTTCGGCTCACTGCAACCTCCGCCTCCCAGGATCAAGTGATTCTCCTGCCTCAGCCTCCTGAGTAACTGAGATTACAGGTGTGCACCACCACACCCGGCTAATTTTTGTATTTTTTGTTTCGCCATGTTGGCCAGGCTGGTCTCGAACTCCTGACCTCAAGTGATACACCTGCCTCGGCCTCCCAAAGTGCTGGGATTACAAGCGTAAGCCACTGTCTCCAGCCCTGAATGATCTTTTGATCACTCTATACCCCTCCTCCAAGTGCCGTCAGGCATCCTGTAAAGTCCCCCCAAAAGAATTGTTGGGAGATAACAACACCTCATTTCTTCCTTTGTCTTCCTGTTCAACACACATTTACTGACCGCACCTTCTAGTTCCCCAGGTTGGCCGCTGGCCTAGGCCTGACTCAGTCTTGACACCCAGCTTTGCAGAGGGCAAACCCAGCCAGCTCCCCAACCCCTTGCACACTGGTGCAGGGTGAGGCAGTCGCTGCTGTCATACCTTGCTTCCTTGGCATCTGATTAGAATCACGGCAGTGACTTTTACATACCCTGTGGTCTTTCAGAAAAGAGTCCAGCTTTCCAGCAAGGGTGGCTCTTGTTGGTGCCTGGAAAAGGTGTGGTAGGAAGATTCTAGAAGGAATTCCACAGGGAAGACTTTCAGGTCGCCCAGTCTTGCCACACTTCAGAAGTGAATCGTGGATTTACAAATGCTTATTCCAGTTCTGTTATGTGATCTGGAGCAGAAGAACCAGCCTCCTCCTCCAACACTCCCGGTCTCAGATCTTCTGCTTTAATCCCTGATATAACTCCAGCTTCTGCTTATATACTCCCAAGGATGGGGAGATCATTACCTCACCAAGAAAGCCTGTGCATCTTCAAAGAATTCTCATTAATAATAGCTACTATTTATTGAGCTACCACCAAGTGTTAGAGAGTGATAAGCTCTTTACATATACTGTGTCATTTAAACTTTATTCTGCTGCAGGAGGTAGACACGGCACTATTATATCATCTTTATTTCCTAGGTACCATAACAGGCTGAAAGAAAGTAATTCATTTACCGCAGTTCACACAGTTGTTACTGGCACAGCTAAATTTTGAACACCAGTTAGTTTGACTCTAGAGTCCATGAATGTATCTGTTCTACACACTCTGCCTCAATTCTGTTCACCAGAACCTGTGTCCTTTCACTCTTGATCCATTGACCCTGGTTCTGGTAATGACTGCGTGTCCCAAAACTTCCCTTCCCCAAGATAAGAAGTGCTGCATCACAGACTAGCCCCTGCCTGGCAGGAACGGTGTTAGCAGAGCAGTGTGAGAGGAGAGGAGACCCTGGCCTGCTGGGACCCTGAGGGTATCCTTGGTGTCCTTTTCACTCTAAGGTCTTACAGAATCCTTTCAGCCAAAGCTCTAAAAGTACAGTTCCGGGACCACCAGCAGCGTCACCCTAATGAATGAGAAACTGGGGGCTGCGCCCTGCAATCTGGGTCTGTGATCACCTCCAGGTGGTTCTAATGGAGCCGAATGCTAGAACCACTGGGTTAGAGTTTTGAGGAGGGTGGAGGCAGCATCACCTAGGTGTTACCAGAAGGAAAGCCTTGAGTGAGTTGTCCAGGTCCTTGATGTTTTGAACTTGGAATCGAACAAAACACACAAAGTAACAAAGGAATGAAACAGGAATGCAGCAGCAAAAGCAGGGATTTGTTACAGCAAGAAAGCACTCCGCAGGGTGGGGGCAGCCTGAGCCAGAGTTTACAGTGTTTTCTGGGTTTTAAATATTCCTTTTGAAGTCCCTATCGGTTACCCCTTATCTGGATGAAGGATTAGGTCCGTGGCTAATTAAAGGCTGAAGTGAATGGTGGCCTATGTAGATTAAAGAGAGGGCCCATGCTTGGCCCGAGGCCAATCTAAGGCACTCTCCCTTTCCCTCTGAGACCTGGGGGAGGGGGAAGGGTGTAGAGAGAGTAGCCTTTGGGCCTGCGAAGGTGGGGTTTTTCCTTTCGGTTTAGCTTTAGGAAGTTTTCATTAATTGGCCTTAGGTTCCCTGCCCCCAGACCCAGGTGTTTTCCCTTTTATTTAATTTAGGAAATTATCATGAATTGGCCTCAGATTCCCTGCCCCAGACCTTGGTGTTTTCTCTTGATTCAGCTTTAGGAAGTCAGCACGAATGGGCCCTAAGTTCCCTGCCTGCAGAACCTATTCTTCTACGGAGAGGCACTTGTTAGAAATGCACTTTTAGGACTCACCTCACCCTACTGAATGAGAAACTGGGGACCAGGCCCTGCAATCTGGTTCAGTGATCACCTCCAGGTGATTCTAATGGAGCCAAATGCTGAGAACCACTGTGTTAGAGTTTTGAAGAGAGTGGAGGGAGCAAATGGAATGACTTTGCCTGCCTGTTCTTCCTCCTAAGCCCCCAAAGCACCGCTAGAAATAGGACTAGCCAGATACAGTAAAATTTCAGTGATGCCAGAAATAGTCCACTTCCCCCAACTATCTTCCTGAAAGAGCTGTCCCTAGTGTCTCCAACATTGCTCTCTCTTTCACATAGTTCTTTGGCTTCAGGCTTTGTGCCCACTGTAAAGGAATTCTAATAAATGGTCTTCAGCTGCTAACACCTCAGTGTGGATTAGCTCAGTGGTTATCAATCTTATTTATTTATTTATTTATTTATTTATTTATTTATTTATTTATTTATTTATTT
>NW_022163658.1:0-2773 GCF_008728515.1 Papio anubis | reverse complement strand
AGGGGCAGGAAGAATGCTCAGGCAACTGCAGAATGCTAAAGCGACAGTAGTGTCAGGGCTGATTGCAAGTACCTGGGGGCTGGCCTCTCAGAAGAGTGCCAGGCCACAGCTGAAATGATCAGATGGGAGCACTCTTCTTTATTCTTTTTTTTTTTTTTTCTTTTTTTGAGACAGCGTTTTGCTCCTGTCGTCCGGGTTGGAGTGCAATGGCATGGCCTCGGTTCACTGCAACCTCTACCTCCTGGGTTCGAGCAATTCTCCTGCCTCAGCCTCCTGAGTAGCTGGGATTACAGGCACCCTCCATCACATTGGCTAATTTTTGTATTTTTAGTAGAGATGGGGTTTTGCCATGTTGGCCAGGCTGGTCTTGAACTCCTGACCTCAGGTGATCTGCCTTTCTCAGCCTCCCAGAGTGCTGGGATTACAGGCGTGATCCACCGTGCCCAGCCCATCCTTTATTCTTAAAGGACAGCTTTCTGGGGGTAAAGTATTCCTTTTGGTCTTTCTCTTCTAGTACATTGAGTCGTCCCACTGTTTCTTGACCCGCAAGATTTCTGTTGAGAAATCCATTGATAGTCTTATACAGCTTCCCTTATATGGGACAAGATGTTTTTCTCTTGCTGCTTTCAAAATTCTCTTTGTGATATAGGTCAGGGTATACAAAGATTCAGTTTTCAAAATGAATAAGTTCTGAAAATCTAATGTACGGCAGTGTGAATATAGTTAACAATACAACATTGTATACTTGAAATTTGGTAAAAGAGTAGATCTACATGTTCTCATCCCCCAAAAAAGTGAAGAAAATAATAATTATTTGAGGTAATAAATATGATAAATAACTCAATTGTGGCAATTTTTTCACAATGTATATACATATTAAAACAAGCTGTACACCTGAAATATATACAATTTTATTTCTCAAATACGTATTTATTACTCATTCACAGAGGGATGTGAATACTTAAAGGAGAGAGAATCATTAAAAAAAAAACCCTCCAAATCCCCAAATTCTGTCTTTGACATTTGACAATTTAATTATAATTTGTCTTGGTGTTTACCTATTTGGGTTTTGAATATTTGGGCTTCATGAATGTAGATGTTAATTTCTCTACCTAGATGTGAAAAGTTTTCAGACATTGTTTCTCTAAATACTATTTCTGTTTCTTTCTCTCTTTTCTTCTGTGATTTCTATAATGCATACATTGGTTTGCTTGATGATTTGCTGTATGTTCCGTAGGCTCTCTTCACTTTTTCCATTCTTTTTGTTTTTGTTCATCTAATGACAATTTCAAATAATTTGTTTTAGAGTTCACTCATTCTTTCTTCTGCTTGATTGAGTCTTGTGTTGAAGCTGTCCACTAAAATTCTCAGTGTAATTATTTTACTTTTTAGAGTCAGAATATTTGTGTGTTTTTCATTTCTTTATTGAACTTCTAATTTTGTTCATGTATTGTTTTCCTGATTTCATTTTGTCGTTTATCTGTGTTTGCTTGAAGCTTATTTAGCTTTTTTTTTAGATAATTATTTTGAATTTTTGCTGGGTGCGGTGGCTCACGCTTGTAATCCCAGCACTTTGGGAGGCCGAAGTGGGTGGATCACCTGAGGTCAGGAGTTTGAGGCTAGCCTGGCCAACATGGTGAAGCCCTGTCTTTACTAAAAATACAAAAACTAGCTGGGTGTGGTGGTGCACGCCTGTAATCCCAGCTACTTGAAGGCTGAGGCAGGAGAATCACTTGAACCTGGGAAGTGAAGGTTGCAGTGAGCTGAGATCACACCACTGTACTTCAGCCTGGGCGACAGAGCGAGACTCTGTCTGTCAAAGCAAGCAAGCACAATTATTTTGATTTTTTTTCAAGTAGCACATGGATCTTCATTATTTTAGGGCCAGTTAATGGCTCTATATTAGAGATATTTTTTTCTCTTTTTTTTGTGGGGTCATGTTTGATTCTTTGTAATCTTCATAGTCTTGCATTGATCTTTGCTTATTTAAAGGAGCAGTCTTGTCTTCTTGTCTTTACACACTGGTTTTATTAGGTAAAGACACTCTCATGTTAGGCTCCCAACTGGCGTAACTACCTTAGGGAGCATGGTCATGTGGGATGCATTGGGTCCTGGTCTTCTGTGGGTTCTGCAGTCAGTCTGTATGTGGGTGAAGCTCATGGAAGGATTTGGACAAGGAGCTTCAGTGCTTTGGGCATGTGGGGTTGGAGCCAAGTCCACAGAGAAATGTGGATGCTTATAGGTCTGCTGAGTCTGCACTTAATGTATTTGCTACTAAGGTGTGAGCCTGCCTTCTTAAAGGGGCTTTCCTTGGTCTTCAGATGTACTAGAATATCATAATCTCCTATCTGGATCCCAAAGCTCCCGCAATGGCACTTTTGTCCATAGATGCTTGCCAAGTTAGCATTTTCTCAGGGGATAAGAACTGGGATCTCCTAGTCTCTTATCTTGCAGGTGTCACTCTCCTTTAATTCTTTAATCTTGGTTTCTCTTAGATCTGTGGACCTAAATTATAATGACTATTGGAAATAAAATATTTTTTTAGTAAATCCAACATCTGAGCAGTCTCACAGCCAGTTTCTGTTGACCTCTTTCTTTCTTTCTTTTTTAGGGGTATATTTTATTTTATACATTCTGTGTAACGTTTTGTTACAAATGGGGTATTTTAGATAATGCATTGTAACAACTTGGGATAGGAGTTCTATCTCCTCCCCTAAAGCTTGTTATTGTTATGTATTTGTTCAGTAACTGGCAGAATTGTTTGAGTAAAGTC
>NW_022163657.1:0-2774 GCF_008728515.1 Papio anubis | reverse complement strand
AGTGCTCCCTGAGCTCTGACTCGGTCCTGTTTGCAGGTGTGCTGACCCTCTCCCAGAAGTGCTCCTTGAGCTCTGACTGGGTCCTGTTTGCAGGTGTGGCTCTTGTGGGCACAAGTGATAGAGGAGCCGGACGAGTGTCACCAAGGGGCCAGAGCTTCCGCGTTGGCTACAGAGTGACTGCAAGTGCCATCGGGCTGTGCTTCTGCTGCTGGAGGGATGGTCTGGAATCTGAACGCTCCCTGCTTTAACTTAATTCTCTAAAGCTGGACTTTTTCTAAGTTGTAAGTCAGCTGGAAAAGATGTTGTTGGAGCTGGCTGGGAGATGTCCATTGTGTTTATTGGGAAGAAATGTAGAAAGGAATCACCTGGGTCAAATCATATTTCCTAGGGGCCTCCAAGTCAATAGTCCATGAAAGTCTTTGAACTCTTCGCTTTATTTTTAATTAAGTCACTTTAACAGGTTTACTCATTCATTCACTCACTATTACCTTCTTTTCCCCTCATAACTAACAGCTAAAGTAAGAAAATGGCTAAATTAAACTATGTCTGGTTTTATACAACACGATTTCCCTTTTTGCATTCTAGGAACGGGCACTCCAAGTGCCTTAATTTGTTCTTTAAAGCTCCCAGTTCCATTACTCCAAAGGTGAAGAGATCTGCCTGCCCCAAAACACACTCAATTCCCTATTATTGTCGTCTCTGGTAACCAGCATCAGAGATGATCACTGTACATGCCACCTCTGCACAGGAGCAAGAGCGGAAATCCACGACAGTGACTCTTCAGAAATTATTATTTTGGGGAGATCCATGTTATCTCATCCTCAAGTTAAAAACAGTAATTATGCTGTTCCTGCTGACACGTCAGTGATGAGTATTTCCTGCACCTACAATGTGAACACAGGCCAGGCACCTGCTAAACATCACATATACCTGATTATAAAGTCCTGTGAGCTGAGTACTATAATCCCTATTTTCCAGCTGAGAAAACCAAGGCACAGACAGGGTAACTTTACCCAGCCCACACAGCTGGTAAGTGAGGGCCTGAGATTCTGAATCCCAGGCTGTAGGGCCCCAGCGCCTGTGGCCTTCCCTCAAGGGACACGGCTCCTTACGAAAAAGGAAAGGAGCAGTTCCAATTGCTTGCTCATAAGAAATTAAGCAGATGAGAAATGCCACTCCCTTTGGGAGGCTGAAGTGGGGGATGGTTTGAGCCCAGGAGTTTGAGACCAGCCTGGGCAACATAATGAGACCCCATCTCTACAAAAAATAAAAAATTAGCCTGATATGGTGGCACGTGCCTGTAGTCCCAGCTACTTGGGAGGCTGAGGCATGAGGATGGCGTGAGCCTGGGAGGTTGAGGCTGCAGTGAGCCGAGATTCTGCCATTGCATTCCAGCTTGGAAGACAGAGTGAAACCCTGTCTCAAAAAAAAAAAAAAAAAAAGAATGAAAATAGAGAAAGAAATGTCCCTCCCATTGGGGTTCCTTGTCTGACACCCCACTACTCCCTGGAAGGAGAGGCTGGAGCTGCCTGGGTCCTGGAAGAGCCCATTCCTGCTGTTTAAGAAGCTCCTGAAGTTTGGTGTGTTCAGCAGCCTAGCCTCAAGTTGCCTTGTGCTGGTTCAACCCTGACCTGCTCCACGGTCTGGTGACTGGGATCTTTGGCCCATCCTTGTAACCAAACTCATGGCTCCCCACATCCTGTGCTGGAGCCCCACTCTGACTCCCTGCCTGCAGAGCGGGTTAACAGCACAGTTGGGTTTGAAAAGAGGCAGGCCTGGGTGTGAGTGTCCAGCTCTGCTGCCTGCTAGCTGTGTGGCTTCAGGCAGGTTCCCTGATCTTACTGTCCTGGTCCTCATCTGAGAAATTAGCACCACAGCAGAACAAGTCTCACGGAGCCCGGTAGGCACTCAGTTAGAGACAGGGTAAAGCCCCCAGCATCATGCCCCAGGAGGCGAGGGGACCTCTGGGCCACAGCCTGGCTCTGCACAGCACACAACCCCATCGGCCATGTACTCAGCGAGGCCCGCCTGCTGGCTGTTCCTGCACTTGCTTTATGTCATTGATACCACATGCGTCTTGGAGACAGGGTCCGAAATATCTACTTGGTCCCTACAAAGTGTCTTCCATAGAGTAGGTGCTCAGGAAATGTCAGCTGATGAATAGATACATCTTGTATAAATCAGGAAAGAAATCACGTGGTTCTGAGCCTGCAGTTTTCTGATCAGCAAACAGCTGCCTGTGCTTCCTGTGGCCCCGGGGGCAGGTGCACCTGCACAGCAAGGGGGCTGTAAAGAGGCGAAAAAACTCTCTTCTGAGTTGAAATCACAGACCTGTGACCTGCATGCTCTCCTAAATGGGAAGGGGTGAGGAGCGCTGTGGGAAAGGCTCCTCCTTGGCAAGGAAAGGGGTGATTTCTCTAGAGTTCACCGGGCTCCCCCTTTCCCCAGCGCCGAGCATCCAGGCGAGTGTTTTGCAATAGGGTCTATCACCAACAGGAACCGAGGAGAGTTTAGACTCTGCATTTACTACACCAAACCCACAAAGCACCATCCGTGCTCTCAGTCTCGGGAGAAACAGCCTCTTTCACTTTTCAAATCAATCTTCCGTGCATGTATTGACTATAATGTTACAGCCCATTTGGTTCCAGCTTTAAATCACGAAGATATGCTGTACTTGACCACTTTAACTGAAGCAGCACACAGCCACATGGGAAATATCATTGAGAGGCCAATCATCTCTTTCCCAGAAAAGCTCTGGGGACAGGGGCAGGGGA
>NW_022163656.1:0-2775 GCF_008728515.1 Papio anubis | reverse complement strand
AAGTTGTTACAATTATTTTCATTTGACAAAGGACTATATTGAAGTTGAGGAAACTCATGTGATTTGTTCAAAGCCATCCAGCTACCAAGTAGAAGAATCAGGCTTAGAGTCCAGTTCTTCTGAGTTGCAGGTCACCTCTCTAGTCAGTGCTTCCTTTCATGACACACTCTACTCCAAGGGGCTCAAGTCCATTTCTAGTTCCACTCCTTGCCACACTCCTCCCCAACTGGCAGCACTCTTATTGCCCATTTTAGCCCATCCCTCTACCCAGCAGAATGTGCCAAGACTTCATGGTCTGCCTAAGGGTCCTTTTCTTCATGTCATTTCCCCTGAGAGCTCCAGCATGCAATCATCTGCTCTTGCTCTGAAATACTTCCTTTAGCAATGGTTTAGCGCAGGGTTTCTCAACCTCAGGACAATATACAGTTTGTGTCAACTGACTCTTTGTTGTAGGGGTCTGTCCTGTGCATTATAGGATATTTAGTGGCATCCCTGGGCCTCTATCCAGTAGATGCTAGTAGTACCCCCAACTGTGATAACCAAAAATATCTCCAGACATTGCCAAATGTTCCATGGGAAACCAAACCAAATTACTGCTGGTTTTGAACCACTGGCTTAACCTGTAATTTTTCTCTAATTGGGTGATGTGGGACAGGTGTACCTCCCATGAAACTTGACGCTGTAGGCAGCATGTTTGCCTTTTGCTTGTGTCCTTGAAGGTGTTCTGTGCACAATATAGAACTGAATATAGGTTGTGAATCCAAGCCCCACTTCCTAGTTTCAAATTGGAACCACCAATCACATCTTAATACTCCTTGTTAATTTTGAGTTGTACAGTATAGTAAATAAAAACCTAAGTTCTAAAATTTGAAGAAATGGATATAAACATCATTTCTCTTACTATCTGTATAGCTGTGAGATGCTTGCTTTTCTATTTGTCTATGCCAGTGTTATCCAATAGAAATATAATGCAAGACACATTAAAAGAGTAAAAAGAACCAAATCAATTTTATGACTTTATTACTTAATCTAATATATAAACTATTATCATTTCACAATGTTATAAATATCAACAATTCATGAAGGATGTGTGTGGCATTCTTTTTGTACTAAGGTGTGCGTTTCCTCTTATAACATGTCTCACTAGAATGATCTACATCTGAGCCACTCAATAGCCATGTTATGTCTAATGGTTACTGAATATACTGGCTTCTCCCATTAGGCTGTGAACATTTTGAGGGCAGAGACTATGTCATATTCGTTTATAATTAAAAACAACTGGCTCACACGGCAGCTCACACCTGTAATCCCAGCACTTTGGGAGGCTGAGGAGGGTGGATCACGGGATCAGGAGATCGAGACCATCCTGGCTAACATGGTGAAACCCCATCTCTACTAAAAATACAAAAAAATTTGCCGGGGTGGTGGTGGGTGCCTGTAGTCCCAGCTACTTGGGAGGCTGAAGCAGCAGAATTCCTTGAACCTGGGAGGCAGAAATTGCAGTGAGCCGAGATCATGCCACTGCACTCCAGCCTGGGTGATGGAGTGAGACTCCGTCTCAAAAAAACAAAAAACAAAAAACAACAACAAAAAAACCCCAACCAACTAAAAGTTGTTCTTTAAATAAAATACTCTGATTTTCTTGGGTCAAGGGCTTGGGTCCTCTTTGATTCCTTTTTCCTCACTATGGGAACCATTTTAGCCCTTACATAAAATACCAGAAACATGACAGAAGTCAGTCCCCTCCCTTGAATGGAGTCCTCTCTACTTGTAGAAATAAGACATACCTGTATCAAATAACCACAAAAAGGAATATATAATAATTAACTAACATGCTATCTACTAGAAAGTTTCAAAATCAATGGATGATGGAAAGAATAGTCTCTTCAACAAATGGTGCTGCGACAACTCACTAGCCACATGCAAATTAATAAACTAGGATCCTTACCTTACACCGTACACAAAAACTAACTAAAAATTGATTGAAGGCCTACATTTAACAGCTAAAACTATAAAACTCCTAGAAGAAACCATAGATGAAAATCTCCATGTTATTGAATTTGGCAGTGCTGTCTTAGATATGACACCAAAAGCATGAGCAACAAAAGAAGGATAAGCTGGACTTCATCAAAATTAAAGGCTTTCGTGCATCAAAGGAAACTATTGATAAAGGGATAACCCAAATAATAAGAGAAAAAATTTGCAAATCAATAGACATTTTCCAAAGATAATAATGCCTAACATACATGAAAAGATGCTCAGGGTTACTAGCCATTAGGGAATTGCAAATCAAAACTACAGTGATGTATGACTTCACACACACTAGGACAGCTATCATAATTTGAGAAAAGAAAAATCACAAGTATTATTGAGGAGGTAGAGAAACTGGGTCACACATTGCTAATGGTAAAAATGATGAAGTCTTTTGAAATAGTTTGGCAGTTTCTTAATAAGTTAAATATATAATTATCATATGACCTGGCAATTCCATTCCTGTTTATATATTTTATATATATTTACAATATAAATATTTATATATCATAATTATATTTGTATATAATTACATTCTTATATAATTCTATTCATATATAATTACATTCTTATATAATTCTATTCATATAATTACTTATATAATTCATATAATTATACTTGTATAATGTAATTATACTTATATAATTATAATATATAAAATACTTATAAAATATATAAACAGGAGTAGAATTGATATAATTATATATTTAACTTATGAAGAAACTGCCAAACTATCTTAAATAT
>NW_022163655.1:0-2778 GCF_008728515.1 Papio anubis | reverse complement strand
CTGTTGGAGATTGCTTGAGGTCCACTCCAGACCCTGTTTGCCTGGGTATCAGCAGCAGAGGCTGTAGAAGATAGAATATTGCTGAACAGCAAGTGTACCTGTCTGATTCTTGCTTTGGAAGCTTCGTCTCAGGGGTATACTCCACCGTGTGAGGTGTGGGGTGTCGGTCTGCCCCTAGTGGGGGATGTCTCCCAGTTAGGCTACTCAGGGGTCAGGGACCCACTTGAGCAGACAGTCTGTCCGTTCTCAGATCTCAACCTCCATGTTGGGAGATCCATTGCTGTCTTCAAAGCTGTCAGACAGAGTCATTTGCGTCTGCAGAGGTTTCAGCTGCTTTTTTTTATTGTTGTTGTTGTTTAGCTGTGCCCTGTCCCCAGAGGTGGAGTCTACAGAGACAGGCAGGACTCCTTGAGCTGCTGTGAGCTCCACCCAGTTGGAGCTTCCCAGCCTCTTTGTTTATCTACTTAAGCCTCAGCAATGGCGGGCACCCCTCCCCTAGCCTTGCTGCTGCCTTTTTGCGAGATTGCAGACTGCTGTGCCAGCAATGAGGGAGTCTCCGTGGGCATGGGACCCTCCCGGCCAGGTGTGGGATATAATCTCCTGGTGTGCCCGTTTGCTAAGATCCTTGGTTGATCACAGTATTGGGGTGGGAGTTACCCGATTTTCCAGGTGTTGTGTGTCTCAGTTCCCCTGGCTAGGAAAAGGGATTTCTTTCCCCCTTGAGCTTCCCAGGTGAGGCAATGCCTCTCCCTGCTTCAGCTCTCGCTGGTCGGGCTGCAGCAGCTGACCAGCACCCACTGTCCCACACTCCCTAGTGAGATGAACCCAGTACCTCAGTTGAAAATGCAGAAATCACCTATCTTCTGTGTCACTCGCACTAGGAGTTGGAGACTGGAGCTGTTCCTATTCGGTCATCTTGCTCCGCCAAATTTTGTTCTTTTTTTTTTTTTTTAAATAAAGGCGGGTCTCACTATGTTACCCATGCTGGCCTCAAATTCCTGACCTGGGCTCAAGGGATTTTCCCATCTCAGCCTCCTGAGTAGCTGGGACTACAGGCATGTGCCACCTTGCCTGGCTTCATCTTATGTCTATACATTCATTTCAATGGATGAGAATAAAAGTAGAGGTAGGTAACTAGCCTAAATGCAGCAGTCAAATAAATGAGTTGATATATTTTTATAAATGATCACATCTTTTTCTTCTCTCCTCTCTATAGATGCCTTTGAGTCAATATTCTGACCATCAGAGGCAAGCACAATATTCGAGAAAATCTCCTTAGATGTTGAGACAACATTGTCTTTTCTGCCAAGAAAAGAGTGAAAACTCTTGGTAGGGGCATTGGAATTGCAGTATATGATGTTAGAAACTTCGTGAACGTTTTCAACGCATATTTACTTGTCTTATTTTAATGTATTTATATACTTTTCTAGCAATTGTTACTGTATCAATGAAATCATGTAAACTTTTTGTCTACATTTGCCATCTTTTATCAACACAATTTGTCATGTGATGGAGGAGTCATAGATTTATCTTTATTTATAATTCTTTGCCCCTTCTCCCTTGCTCCAAAGAGTACATTTTAAAGATAGAACTTTGGCTTCAGCTTGGTTTCCATTTAAACAAATAAAAAAACATAGTTACTCATCAACAGAGATTGAATCTGTGATTTTGGCCTCCTCTTGCACAGTCTCCTGATCACATGAGTTTATCACATCCAAGTTTATGCTTCCTGAAACTTTTACGTTATTAACCTTTTCATCTGATGTAATGTAATTTTAAACATGCCCTACTTCTGCTTATTTTCCTTAATGTTATGTTAAATCCTCATTTGTTTGCTAAAAAGCCATACACAGCCATGTTTTCCATTTGATTTAAGCAGCAAGAATACAAGTGAGGATCTATAATAAAATGGGAAGTAATGCAGCGCAGTAAAATAGGGGAGTTTGTAATCTTTCTTTTTGTAGTTTGAGTAGACTTTGCCTGTGTTGAGTCAGGTATTTCTGGTTAGAATTTATGTTCATTTTTGCATTACTATAAAGAGGTACCTAAGGCTGGGTAATTTGTAACAAAAATAGCTTTAATCGGCTCATAAATCTTCAGGCTGTACAAACATGACTTCAATATCTGCTTCTGGTGAGGGCCTCAGCAAGCTTACAATCATGATGGAAGGCAAAGGGGAAGGAGGTGGTTCCACATGGTGAGAGAGGGAGGGAGAGGCTGGTAGAGGGAAGGTGTCACACTGTTTTAAACTACCAGAATGAGAATTTGCTTATTACCATGGGTATGGCACCAAGCCATTCATAAGGAATCCACCGCCATTACCCAAACACCTCCCACTAGGTCCTGTCTCCAATATTTAAGGGTAACATTTTAACATGAGATTTGGAGGGGAGGGAAATATCCAAACCATATCAGAGTTGTTTTTCCCAGTTCCTTCCAGAGCTGTAGGCTTCTCCCACATGGAGAGCATGGAAGAGGTAAAACAAAAGGTATTCCATGTCCCTCACTCTTCAGTGGTAGGAATGTTTGCCTGCAAGGCCTTTCCACCATCAAAGGTGGAGGCAGTGTAGGAAACAAAGCATGACCCAATTCCTCTTAGAGCTTTTATTATGCTGGCCTGTTTTTTGTTTTTTGTTATTTTTTTAGAAAAAAAATGATTTTTTGTGCTGCAGACACCATGTCCAATTGGAGTTTGTGTAGTCATTTTAAAATTTAGGTGGCTCAAGCCTGTAATCCCAGCACTTTGGGAGGCCGAGACGGGCGGATCACGAGGTCAGG
>NW_022163654.1:0-2778 GCF_008728515.1 Papio anubis | reverse complement strand
TTTTTTTTTTTAACTTTCAGTTTTGTGGAGATCAAGTCTTGCCTATGTTACTCAGGCTGGTCTCAAACTGCTGGCCTCAAGCAATCCTCCTGCCTTGGCCTCTCAATGCCCTGGGATTATAGGCAGGAGCCACCACAGCTGGCTCCAAGTAGAGTTTAATCTAACACTGTAACTTCCCTTACCCATGCTCCCTCATATTTTTTTACCCAAGACCTTAAGGAAGAACAACTGAAAACAGATATGAAGATAGCTTGTACATAATATATTTTAAATTGTTGTGCTGTACCTTGCTGTCGACTCAGCACCACCTCACCATAATAATCTAAGGCTGAGATCTATGGTTCCCAGAATCCCTTTTTTTATGAGGTAATTAGCATTTGTCAATAAGAGGAACTTACAAGAGAGTTGAGGGAAAAGGACTGGAGCCATCCTTCTCAGGAGGCTGTGTGGATCAGATACAGTTTAATATAGTGGCTGCATTAAACCATTTACACACCAAATGCATAAAGTGGCTTCTCCTTTCCTGACAGATTTCTGGCGGATAGAGTTACATATGAATAGAAAGCTATCATAAAGAAAAGAAAATTAAATTAAAATAATAGCCATAATAGAAGAAACTACTCATTGAGCAGTAAGCTCAGAGTGACAGGAGCAGCCATCCCAGAGTGAGGCAGTAAGGGTGTGCTGCATTGTCTGGAAAGAATTCATAATTTAAACATCAGCTAAATTGCGTTCCAGTTTTTATTATCATAAGATCCACATTTCCATACTGTGTTAGGGATAAAATAGTCCTCCCTAAAGGGTGGGACTCTCCCAATGCCCACTCTTCTTGGTCCATCACTGGGATAAAAACAATGCATCAAAGCACATATATGCAATGTATCCCAAAAGATATAGAAGCACCTTGGCAGGTAGAACTTGACTGTAAATAGTTTCAATTGAGCCATAATATCTACATAAAACATGCATCAATTAGAAGTAGTTATTAAGGGTTTGTCAGCAATGGGAACTTAGAAAAAGACGAGATATAATGACAAATAGTATCTGTATTCAGGGATCCTAATTTTTGGACTGTTCTCTTTTTTTGGTGACAAGGTTGAATTTAGTGAGGAAGTAGATTCATAGGATTTTAGTAAATGAAGTTTCATTATGAGTGACAGACTATCTAGATTATGAGAGGAATGGTGAGGTGTTTTTAGCATAATGTCAATATATATTCTATTCCTCTTGCTCTCCTTATTTCATGCTCCACTAGAAACTTACTGATTGGATCTATCTGCCCGAGTAAATTTGCCTAATGTAGAGAAGACACTGATCATGCACATTTAGAATATTCTTGGACTCGAGGAAGTAATTTCTTATTGTAAATGTAAAAAAAAAAAAAAAAAAAAAAGCAGTCTTGGTTTCATTTTAGTGAGACTCACTCACCTGGGTTTGATTATCCCTGAAAATTTTAAGAGCAAAGGTGTGGAAATTCAGCAATGTAGCCTTACTTTTAAAAACGTTTTTGCTAGTTTTTTGCAGAAAATACCATTCAAGCTAGAAACCAGGCTTGCCAATTATTAATTCTGAACACCTTCTATTACATTGGGTAACTATATATTATCCTGACAAGTGCTGTGGAAAAAAGGATTATTGTTAATTTATACCTTGAAATGTAGTTGAGTATTTGCCAAATAAAGAGAAAAAATGACCAGGTCTGT
Organism: Papio anubis; assembly: GCF_008728515.1. NCBI lineage: Eukaryota > Metazoa > Chordata > Mammalia > Primates > Cercopithecidae > Papio > Papio anubis. The sequence goes on along the minus strand of NW_022163654.1, from coordinate 1,075 downwards.
TTTTGAGTGGTGAGGAGGAGAGAATTCCGAATACTTGATTACATTCACTTGCTTCTTTAGATTCTTTTAAATTAAAGGCCGTATCTGGTTTATTTGGCAGTTTTGGCACAATCTTCTGAGTCAACAACCGTCTTTGCTGCTGGTTTCAATGAAGAAAGGAATATAAGTGCAGAGGACCCCTAACTGTTTTCGTGTCTTCTGTCACTACAAATGCTGAGGAATTCGTTTAAGCATACCAAATTATAGCATCTAAATAGAGGCTGACCTGTTCCAAGAAGAATTTTCAGCAGGCTTCCTTTTCAGATTTTCTTTGTCTAGGTTTTAGAACTAAAAGTGTTTTTTCTCCCTCCCTTTTTGTAGTTTAGAATCTATTTGTGGGAGTTGTAAAGGAAAAGAGACTCAACCAAACTAGCTAGCAAAGTGGTTTTTGTCATAAGAATACAAAAAGAATTCATAGAAATAATCTTCGAATGTTAACTGCAGAGATAAGGCTCACTGGAATGTAATTTATACAGCCCGATCACCTCTCCCTTAGGTTTCTCCTGCTTTTCCAGTTTCTGCTCTCTAATGACTGGCTTCTTATCTCTGCTTTTAAGAGACTGCATGGGCTCTGAAGCTGTTAGATGAAATCAAATGAAAATGATATTTTTAAGCTCAAAAACAGTGAGATATTGTCAATATCATAGCATCCAACTACATATGAGGCTTAAGATAAAAAGCCTCATGTAAGTGATCTTGAGCAATCTGTGTCCCAGTTTCTTCAGCTGTAAATCGGTCTAATAACAGAACTTAACTGATTTGGTTACTTTATGGGCTATATGAATTTTGATATATTTAAAGTACCAAGAACAGTTTTTGAATAAATAGGCACCATGCAGTGTTTGCTTTTATTACATCTGTTACTTGATTTCTCTTTAGTACTGGACATGAATTTTACCTGGTCAAGGCTTTTACTATAGTTTATCGCTTTCTTTTCTTTCTTTCTTTCTTGTTCGTTCTTTCTTGTTCTTTCTTTCTTTTCTTTCTTTCTTTCTTTCTTTCTTTCTTTCTTTCTTTCTTTCTTTCTTTCTTTCTT
>NW_022163653.1:0-2779 GCF_008728515.1 Papio anubis | reverse complement strand
CCGCCTGCAAAGTATTTACCCATGATTGACAGGTGCAGGTGTATGAAAGCCCAGCTCCTTGACTTGATCAGTGCCTTTGAGGTGAATTAGCTTTGAGAAAAGGGAATCCAGAGGACAACTTAGTAAAAATTCAGATAGATAAATGGAAAGAAATCTTTGCCTTGGCAGTCCGATTGAGAAAAGATAGCGATTTACTTGAGACTGTGAAAAGACAGACTGACGTCTTCACTTTCTCATGGGAAAGAAGCCTATGGTGAAAGAGAAACAGAATGGTGGGAAATAGGTGGGTCTACTCAGTAGCTTTAAACCATTCTGTCATATTATAAAGCCTGGTGAGGTTTTAACTAACACAAGTGCCTGGACTCTACACAGAGATTCTGATTTAAATGCTTCCAGGTAGGTAGAAACCACTAGTAGTACTGAAAAGTTCCCAAGTAATTTTAACATGTGGCTAGAGATGAAAAGGACCATCTATCTACTAGAATCTCAAGTCACCAGCATAGAGGTGTCCCAAATGTACAACTACCTCATAGAAAAGGCTTAACACCACCCATTGATGGAATTTGCCTTCCTCTCTCCATGGTCTTGTATAGCATGGAAAAAAGAGAAGAGAAAAAGAGGTAGACAGATAGATTGAACCTATCATTTGCCTATGTGGAGCAGTTTCTCAAACTTTTCTGACCACAAGATGCAGCGAGAAATACACAATTCTTTGTGATCAGTTTTTTAAAAATCTTTTACTATGTGTAATCCACCCTAGCTAGTATTTAAATAAAGCCTGTAGTAGTATGCAGTCCAGTATATTGATTTCACAACTCATAAGTGGTTCAGAATTGCAATTAGAAAATTTTTACTTTTGGCCAGGTGTGGTGGCTCGTGCCTGTAATCCCAGCACTTAGGGAGGATCACCTGAGGTCGGGAGTTTGAGGCCAGCCTGACCAACATGGAGGAACCCCGTCTCTACTAAAAATACAAAAAAAAAAAAAAATTAGCTGGGCATGCTTGTGCATGCCTGTAATCATAGCTACTTGGTAGGCTGAGGCAGGAGAATTGCTTGAACCTGGGGAGTGGAGGTTGTGGTGAGCTGAGATTGCACCGTTGCACTCCAATCTGAGCAACAAGAGTGAAACTGTCTCAAAAAACAAACAAACAAACAAACAAAAGTTGTTTACTTTTGCTCAGCCTTTTTATCAAGCAAAATCCTGAAATAAGATTTACTGTAAAAGAACATTTACTATAAACATCTTTCTGTGAATCCTTATTTCTGTCCCAGCCACCATGAACCAATAATCTCTAGAGCCTGTTAGTGTTCTCCAGATTGAAGACTTCCTTCTAACTGCTCCTAAACTCTGTGATGGAGTGGAAGAGGTTTGAAGCCTCGATTCTCATCCCAGGTTTTTCACCCACAGATCATATGGCCTGAGCCTCTTGACACCATTGTCTCCTTATGGTCAAAGATGGAACTGTACTTGGGTAGTATCTGAGCACCCTGCTGGCTTTCACATTCGAGGGCTCTTCCCTTGGCACCACTCTCTTATTTAAAAGGAATAGAATGTGGACTTAGGAGGGTTATTTCTCTGCAAACTGTCCTCTCTTTCTGATGACAAGTTATTTCTGAATGTGCACATTTGAGGCTAAGCAAATCCCTTCCTGGTAGGTGTGAAAGAACTTTATTTCTCTCCACAGGAGTATTATGGAGAGTCAATTATTACTGAGGAGGTGGTAGAGACCTAGCTAACTCATCTGCAGTGGCTTTGAGCAAGGCTTTTAGAATCATAAGGTGGCTGGGGTCCTGTGTCCTACACCACAGGCCAGCTAGTTCATTTCAGGAGACTTTCTTTTCAATCTATTATTACTATCTTCTTCTAGGAGAGAGATTATCTTCACTACCAGAGATTATCCACTTAGCTGCACTCAAGTTTGCACCTGGCCTGTATCACCACTTAGCTCTCACTCCAGTCTCAGTTAGGTATCAGCAAACCTCACCAAACACTATCGTTTAGTTGTGTGTCTGTGTGTTTTTGTTTATTTCAGGTAACAACTAATGTTGGAACTATGAAAAGCTCTTCTCTACTTTTAACAAAGCTTAGTCGCAAACAGTTCCCTAGTTGATGAGAAAAACTGAAAGAACAGAACAATTGAAAGTCCAAATCTGAAAGCTCCATCTCTGAGAACCAAATTTTACAGCCACTCCAGATTTGTACTCCAAATGGATAGTTTGATTGTAGAAATCACATCCCTTCAGCCTGCAAATGTGATAACTGCCCAAGAGACAGTGATACCTAGATTCATAGATAATCCCCTTTTCCCCAACCTATATGTAACTGGAGTCAACAGCAGCTGGAGGAAAATGGCAAGGACTTGGAATCAGATTTAGAATAACATTGCTGTAGACTGTTTATCAACTCTTCAGCGTATGTCCGTTTTCCTTGAAGGATGAGCGTTTAGAAACCTCTGACAATAAAGTTTATTTTACACACATTCTCTTGCCTATGATTTTTTTTGTACAAATCACAATTATAAAACTTTCTTGCTCCAGCTAAAAGCAGGAAACTCAATCATGAATGTGTTCATTACATGTATACCACAAAATGATAGCAACCAGTCTGAACGCATCACTTGACTCCAAAAGTAAATGTTAGCACTCAGTAGTGAAACTACATGTATCTTCAACTCTGGAAGCCGCAGGCAAGATATTCCTGTTTCCTTGCGAGAAAACAGATCTATAAGCAGGGCAGCAGTGTCACACATGTACATTCCTGGGAAACCCAAGGAAACA
>NW_022163652.1:0-92325 GCF_008728515.1 Papio anubis | reverse complement strand
TTTCTCTCTTTCTCTCTTTCTCTCTTTCTCTCTTTCTTTCTTTCTCCATTTTTTTGAGATGGAGTTTAGCTCTTGTTGCCCAGGCTGCAGTGCAATGGCCCGATCTCGGCTCACCGCAACCTCCACCTCCCAGGTTCAAGCGATTCTCCTGCTTCAGACTCCCGAGTAGCTGGAATTACAGGCATGCACCACTATGCCCGGCTTATTTTGTATTTTTAGTAGAGACAGGGTTTCTCCATGTTGGTCAGGCTGGTCTCAAACTCCTGACCTCAAGTGATCTACCTGCCTCAGCCTCCCAAAGTGCTGGGATTACAGGGGTGAGCCACCGCGCCCGGCCTAATCCAGTGAACTTTCTAAAATCCCTTTATAGACTTTATAGATTCCCTCTCACGTACACTAGCTTAGTCCACAATGATGCACCCTCAGTAGTGTACTGCTTATTAGTTACTGAACTTGGAGGCAATATTTTTGGTGTCTGAATTCCAGTTCCATCATCAGATAAGATGATATGTAGCTTGGAATCTTGTGTTTTCAGCAGATGTGTGTGGAATTCTCTGGATGTACTTCTGTACATTGGTGATGTTGTATGATTCAGAATTCACAGGGCTCACCATCGTCCCTCAAAGTCTCCATTACTTGGTTATCATTATTTACCTAGGACCAAAATTAATGATGCATTTTCATCTTTCACATCCAAATTGTGTTAAATCATGTACAGATATAGAACATTAAGGTTAAAAACTTGGACAGAATTAGAGGAAAATGAATTTAGAAAGATAGATGGCTAAAGCAGTTTTCTGCTTTACCTACGTTTGTAGATAAGGGCCTAAAGGCTATTGGGGTAGTTAGTGCCAAGCTAAGGATAGACGCATACATTTCTGGATGTTTTATTTATTTTTTCTTAAATAAGGTCAAATGAACAATTATGTTCCATCATGTACTTCACTCCCACAGATTCTGCTGTTACGGTCCCTTCCCTTGGATGTGCTCAAGGGTAACAGCAGCTAAACTTTATTTCTTTTTATCAGTCAACTTGTAACTACTCTGTATAATCTATACTATCTAAAGAAAAGATTGAACTTTCCAGGACCATGCAGATATTATTTAAAAGTACAAAATATCAAATATTGCACAGGGAAAAAATAAGACTCAGATATTTAAAAAGTGCAGGCATCATGCTATATCACAGTGCAGTGGAAGCAAATGACTATAAATGACCTCCTGTGAGTTGTTTAACCTCCCTCAGACAAGATTTTCTCTTCTGTGAAAATAGAGGGAGTCGTCAATTAATACGTAGGGTAATTACATATGGTAAAGTATGAGAGGTGCTCAGCAATATTCTTGGCAATGAGTGAGCATTCTCCAAATGTTAGTTCCCTTATCTTACCTCCCAGAATCAATTAATAGTTTATACATCAATTATGGAAGATGTCAATGTGCATAAATAATAACACAACAAAAGGAAGAAATTGAAATCAGAATCTTGAAAAGTACCAGCACTCCCATGTTCTTTGCAGCATTATCTGCAATAGCTAAGATCTAGAAACAACCTAAATATCCATCAGTAAATGAATGGGTAAAGAAAATATGTGTGTGTGTTCACATAAATATAAAATGGAATATTATTCTACAATAAAAATGGCAATCCACCCATCTGAGACAACACAGATGGGCAGGGAGGACATTATGCTAGGTCAAATAAATCAGACACAGAAAATTAAATAGCAGATCATCTTGCTTACATGTAAAATCTAAAATAGTCAAACTCATAAAAGCAGAGAGTACAATGGTGGTTACCAGGAGATATGGGCGTCGGGGCGAGAATGAAGAAATGAGGGTCAAAGGGTACAAAGTTTCAGTTATGCAGGAAAACGAGGTTTGGATATATATTAATATACATATACAGTATATATTAATAGCATGGTGCTTATAGCTAATAATACTATTAGGTTGGTGCAAAAGTAGGTTGTGATTTTACCATTGAAAGTAATATCAAAAGCCTCAATTACTCCTAAGACAGTAGATTTTATGTTAAATATTCTTATCACAAACTAATAATAATAAGGATGGGAGGAAATTTTTGGAGGTGATGGAAGTGTCTGTGAATGTGACGGTATGTGTATATGTGCTTATCCCCTAACGTGTCAAGTTGCAGATATTAAATATGTACAGTGTCTTACATGGCAATCATGAGATTAACATGAGATATGAAAGAACATGAGATATGACATTTCTTCTGACCAAATGAAAGACGAAAAAGACTGCAGTACCAAAAGTCCTGGCTTTCCTATCAATGAACTGCATCATTTTTGCCAAGTCATATGCTACACATGCCCTTAATTAGCTTCCCCTTCTGAGAAGTGAAGAATTTGGGCCATATGATCTCAAAATCCCTTTCTGATTTATGGAATTATATTATTTAATAATATACATGCATTTCTCCATAGTTGTTTTGATTTACTTTTTAGCATACAAAGGTGTAATTTAATTCTTATAATTGTTTTATAATCTTTAACACCTAATTTTTGTGATTTGAGATTTTAAAAATTAAATTTACATGATGTAGCTCAGAAGTAGGTAACCATCTATTCTGTATTACTCCGAGTTAGCCTGAATTTCAAGTAAAAACATCCTCAGTTTTCTTACTTTTTATATACAGCAATATCATCATAGGGTCATTTTGTAATGATCTTTTCAGTTTTCTAGTGTGGTGAAATAATTAGAAATAGAATGAAATTGGCTGGTCATTGCTCATACATTCAAGTAGCTCTTCCTTCTGCAAGTACTATAAATGTAAACCACTGACACTCAGTCTTTTTTAGAGTTGAGGGACAGCCTTGCTTTCTTCGGGGAAATTGCAGCTGGCAGACACAAAGTATTTTAACTTCCTGTCTAACTTCTTTTAAAACATGATCTGCATCTGTCCCTATCTTTATGCCATCTCTTCTTGTCCCAGAGAATCTTCCCTTCAGTATACACCTATATCTGCAATCTTGCTCAATCACATTTCCTCTGGGACTTCATCAATTTTCTCCTCTCTCTCTAGTGAGAAATTCCAGTGTGTTAAGAACCTGAATTTAGTCTAACTCCGCCACTGCTAGCTATGTGTACTTGGATATATTATTTAGAAGTCTGTGTCTGTCCCGGGAGGCAGAGGTTGCTGTGAGCCGAGACTGTGCCATTGCACTACAGCCTGGGCAACAAGAGCGAAATTCCATCTCAAAAAAAATAAGATAAAATAAAATAAAAATTAAAAAAAAGGCTGTGTCTGTGTTTCCTCGGCTGTAAAATAGGATAATAATATAACCTCCCTAGTAAGCACTTGGTGAGCATTAAATGAAATACTTATAAAGTATTTAGAAGGAGACCTTAATAAATATTGGCTCTTATTTTATCTTTGACCTCTCTCTCTCTACCAGCTACTTATCCTGAACTTGTAAGCATAGAGCCTCTCCCCCTGTAAAAATTCTCTTTTTTGCTCTTTTTTTATTCAAATACTACCTTATTTTTTTCTTTTATTTTCATCTGAGTGTATTAGTAGTTAGTTTACTTGCATTAGTTTCACCCCATCCATCACAAAATTCTACTAATTTTGCCACCTATTTCTAAAACAAATCCTCTCCTCTCTAGGCTATGGCCCTAACTCATACTTTTATTATCTCTCACCTGTCCTGTGCCAAAAACCTTATGCCTGCTTTGAAACAGACGAATGATTTCATTCCAAAGAAATATATAATTTAGTAAAAAAGAAGTCTTAACAAAATGAAGATACGGCAATACATACTTGCAATGTCAATATTTTAAAATGAATTTCAAGGTTCAATTATGTTCTTTGACTAGGAAATTTTAAAAGAAGAAACATGATGACAAATTCAAATACTGGGAAGCATTCCATGTGAATTGTTTATTTATTGAGCCAGAAGGCAAGCCTGGATGGCCTGATAGTGCTGCTTACTAGAGGGACACAGCCTTTCCAAACTTTTAATGCAATTTGCCCTTGGAACTACGGGAAAGCTTATTTTATTCTGATGTTCCCGCATCCTGTAATGTTTATTTGTTTAATAAACCGACCATGGGTTTGGAAACAAAATAATCTATACAATAGAACCCTATGAACATATTTTGTGAGTCTTCAGCCACAGCGTAAAAGTGCTGAAAAACACAGCATTAACCAGAGAAAGATTCACGAATAGATTAATTAATTCTGACGTTGTTAATAGTTGTTATAAAGAATAATTTTAGTTTACTTTGAAGTGACATCTCTACATCTTTTATAATATTAGTGGCTGTTTCAATATGAGATGTATATTTGGATTTGCAGGTCATCTTAAATTATTTATTAGACTCACATTATATTTCTATTTATTGGTTCAGGAAAAAGTTTATCAAATTAGTGTTCTATATCCCCTGCCTCTGTTTTTCCCTTGCATTAACACTTTGAAATATAGATTTATCTTCAAACACTTTAGTCAAATGGCTCTGTTTGTTAAAGTCAACCATTTAAATTATTGTGTTTTTTGTGTAATATGAGGCTAACTCTCCCTGAAATTATTCTATTTATCCTCTGACTACTTTTTGATTTGTTGATACTGGTTTATTTTCTTCTCATGTTCTCAAAATGAGAGGCAACTCACCAATTATTTTCTAACATAAAAATTAACATTTTAAAATTCATTTCATAATACATCGTACTAAATGCCATTTCATTCCAATTTTTCAATAAAAAAATTTCAATCCTGGAATCGCACACTACCACAAAATAGATATAAGATGATTAAATTATGAAATCCTAGTAGCTGCAGGCAAGGGTGGAGGGGCAATGAGCAATTTGTATACGTAGGAAGTAATCAAGAGTACATGGATTCTGCTCAGTGCAGCACCAAGGTCAGGCTCATTTTGGAAACTGTGCCTGACCAAAAGCCAAGAACCATAAAATTAGCCCACCAACAAAGTACCACTCAAGGACAATACTGAAGGAACTGAACCAAAGACAGTAAACAATGCAAAGAAACAAAGAGAGGTATTTAGGAAGATGACATACTGCTGAAGAAGATGCAGAGCAGAAATGTGAACCACACTGCAAGCACAAAGAAGCTCTTCCTTGGTAATGAGTAACTGTCAGCGGTCTCTGAAGTGTGGGCATTCCACTTGTGTTGTGTTTTTAAGGAGGGAAGCACTTACAGCTTAAAAGTGCAGCTGATGCCAACTAAAAAACTCATTTGCCCGATACAGCTGAAGACATGGAGAATTTCCAGTAATTAAAAATAAATATTCTTTTCCAAATATTCTTTTCATTCAGCATTCTCAGTTGGAAACAACAAAATCTACTTTAGTAAGATTGAAATGCAAGTTTTTATTAAACGAAATGAGGGAGTTCACAGAATTTTCAGGAGGAACAATGAACCAGGCTTGGTGCTATTCAACTGGAAACAATGGAGCCAGGAGCTGCACCCAAACACATAGTGAGAATGTTCTACTAAAAACACCAAAACTGCTATAGCTCACCACTGGACATTGACAAGGAGATTGATTGAACATCGGAAGTTCTGCTACAGCCTCAAAGAACCAGACAGCCCCACCACTGTGCTCATCCAAAGATCAGTCCACATGTTGGTGGCTATGATTTTATGCTGCCCCGTCCACATCTAGTTTTCATTTGAGTGTATCTAATTGGTATAACCTAGGCCATGCATCCACTTACTAGCAACTAGGAAGTGGGAGAAATTTAGTATTTGGAAATCTATTTTAGAAGGATGTGATGTTGAATATATTAAACTATCAAGATATTTAGGAGATGTTCAAAAGATGCCAGCCAGTAAGAATAACAGAAGGTCACCAAATTCCTGACATAAGAAAATGACCATTCCTGGAAAGTTTATCCATAAAGAAACATGAAAAAGTGGACCAGAAGACAACCTAGAATTGAAAGATCAGAGTAGTCATCATAAACTAGACTAGTGGTCTTCAAACCAGATTGCATGATGAACTAATTTGGAGGGCTTGTTAAAGCACAGATTGTTTGGCACAGGCCTGTAAGTTTCCATTTAGAAGGCCTGGGGTCGGGCAGGAGATTCCACAGTTCTAACAAAGTCTTAGGTAACCTTGATAATGGTAGTCCCAGAACCACACCCAACAACCCCTGGACTACTACCCCATTAGCATTTCCTTGAGTAGCTGCTGGTTAAAGTTCTCACAAATTCAGTCTTGATGTATGTTGGATTGAAAGTTAGTTGATGTAAACTAGTTCAACCATTGTGGAAGACAGTGTGGCGATTCCTCAACGATCTAGAGCTAGAAATACCATTTGACCCAGCCATCCCATTACTGGGTATATACCCAAAGGATTATAAATCATGCTGCCATAAAGACATACACACACACATGTATGTTTACTGTGGCACTATTCACAACAGCAAAGACTTGGAACCAACCCAAATGCCCATCTATGACAGACTGGATTAAGAAAATATGGCATATATACACCACGGAATACTATGCAGCCATAAAAAAGGATGAGCTAGTGTCCTTTGTAGGGACATGGATGCAGTTGGAAACCATCATTCTCAGCAAACTGTTGCAAGAACAGAAAACCAAACACTGCATATTCTCACTCATAGGTGGGAACTGAACAATGAGAACACTTGGACACAGGAAGGGGAATATCACACACCGGGGCCTGTTGTGGGGTGGGGGGAGAAGGGAGGGATAGCATTAGGAGATATGCCTAATGCAAATGACGAATTAATGGATGCAGCACACCAACATGGCACATGTATACATATGTAACAAACCTTCATGTTGTACACAGGTACCCTAGAACTTAAAGTATAATAAAAATAAAAATAAAAATAAAGTCAGTTGAAAAAGTACAGGATAAGAAATTCTGGTTTTTTTGTTGTGGTTGTTTGTTTTTTTTTGTTTTTTTATTTTGAGACGGAGTCTCACTCTGTCGCCCAGGATGGAGTGCAGTGGCGCGATCTCGGCTCACTGCAAGCTCCACCTCCCAGGTTCAGACCATTCTCCTTCCTCAGCCTCCTGAGTAGCTGGGACTACAGGTGCCCACCACCATGCCCGGCTAATTTTTTGTATTTTTAGTAGAGGCGAGGTTTCACCCTCTTAACCAGGATGGTCTCGATCTCCTGACCTTGTGATCCGCCTGCCTCGGCCTCCCAAAGTGCTGGGATTACAGGCGAAATTCTGTATTTTTAAGTAAATATACCTAACTGTGTATTACTTTTCAATTAAACCTTTTATTATTTATATAAATTCTTGGGTTACAGAATTCCTTCAAGGAATTCTGGAGTTATATATATGAACCAGATGTTTCCAATCTCACAGTCGCTCTCAGAATTCAGAAGCATAGCAAGAACAGACCAGGAATGTTCCTATTGGGTGTATTACATGTCACAGTAACTAAAACTTTAAGATGATTTTATTATTTAGTGCAGGCTTCAGTAATTCCTAAGAGAAGAAATTGGAGTCTGCATACAGGTATTAATTTTACAAATTTTGTAATTTTTGGAAACTAATTTATGGTGACAGGAATAATATTTAAAAAGACACCATACAGATAAAGAGTAATATACCCTATTTTTATTTTTCGTAAATAATATTTCATATATCTAAGTGAGATTCCCTAATGAAAATGAAACATTTCTATTGAAACACATTTTGCCTAGTAGATACGGAAACCTGTGTCTAGGGATTAAAATGAGGCTGTGTTATAACCTAAACTATACTCAGTAGTTGTTATCTTTTTTATTTTTTATGATTCGTATTCTTCTCTCTAGTTTGTGCAATTCTTCAGAAAAAAACAACATTATGGTAAGGCTCACTGCCCTGTATTCTGATTGACATTGTCACATATTGTTATAATTGCCTTCTCTATGTTCCCAAATAGTAATAAAGCTTCAAAGTCACACACGACCATATGCCAATGAAAACAATATTTAGTTTTTTCATAAAATTTATTTTTATGCCTTTAATTTTTTCTTGAGTCAAGTGCAATTGTTTTAAAGAAAAGACATTTTCCATTAAAAAATTTTTTTTCTCAGTACATTTTGAGGTTTAAAGTTATTTTGTTCACAAGTTTGAGAAAAATGTCGTTCCTCCAAACACAGCATTCTTGATTAACTGGAGTTCTAAATGGATATATTTGGGTTTTCAATTAGGTACATAAGCATGATAAATTATGCATTCATATTACCGATAATGCTGAATTTCTGTACCTTGGGATAATGGTTAGCCCCTGGTGATAATTACACAACAGATGGTTTTCCTGAAGCAGAACGACACATATCATGCAATTTAACCATGAAGGAAATGGAGAGGGCTTATAAAAATAAATAGAGGTAGACACCTGATAAGTGACTTAATACACAGCAATATGTTGAGTCAGACGCAAGCATTCATTTTCCCCCCATTAATTTGGCTGATTTTCACGGAACTCTCGTAGGAGAGGATTTAAACAATCCTATTCTGACTGTGCCCATCCTCACAGGCTATATGTACTTGTGAAAATGAAATATTTTGTTTTAATCTGCGTTTCCCATGGTTTTCAAAATACGATCTTAGCTCTTTTAGGTTGCTGAAGCATGAACAGTAACTTACTGACGGAGGGGATTCAAAAGAGCTTTCTTTTGTTCATCTGGAAAAACCAAATGTCCTCTTTTTAAATAACTTTATTGAAATATAATGCATACATTATAAAAATCAACATTTATAGTATATAATCCAGTGCTTTTAGTGGTTTCATACCAGTTGGTTTTATATTCACAGTGTTGTTCAATCATCCTTACTATCATTTTCAGCTTCCCAAAAAGAAACGCTATACCCATTTGTCGTTACTTCTCACGACCTCACTCCAATTCAATTCCTCTCTTCAGTTTTAAACAATCATATTCTTTCGATCTTTGTAGATTTGCCTTTTCTTGACACTACATATAAATAGAATCATATAATATATGCCCATTTTTACCTGGTTTCTTTCATTTAGCATCATATTTTCAAGGTTGATTCATGGTCTAGCATGTATCAATGCTTCATTTATTTTTATGGCCAAATTATACTCCATTATATGAATATACAAAATTTCAATGACCTATTCCTCAGTTAAAAGACCTTTTTGCTGTTATAAATAGCACTGCTATAAACATTAGTGTACACACCTTTATAAATGTGGACTTCCACTTTCAATTCTCTTGTGTATATAGCAATGAGTAGAATTTCTGGGTCATATGGTAACCCTATGTTTAAAATTTAAAGAAACACTGAACTTTTTTTTCAAAGTCATGACATCATTTTATATTCTCCCATCAAGGTCCGAGGGTTCTAAGTTCTTCATGTCCTTGTTATTGACAACCTTTTGATTTTATCCATCTGCGTGCGTGTGAGGTGAGGTGATACTTCATTGTGGTTCTAATTTTCATTTCCCTAATGACTAATGATATTGAGCATGTGTCTATGTACTTATTGTATATCATGCTATACATTCTTTATAGTATATTGTGCTTATGTGTATAACTTGGACAACAGCCTTCAAATAATTTCCCCATTTTAAAAAATTAATAAACTTTATTTTTTAGAGAAGTTTCCGATTTATAGCAAACTTATACAGCAAGTACAGAGAGTTCCCATACTTCCCATAATCTCCCCAACATCCCACACTAGAGTGGTATATTTGCAACATTTTTTACAATCAGTGAACCTATATTGACTAATATCCATAGGTTACTTTAGAGTTCATGCTTGGTATTTCACATCCTATAATTCTTGACACATGTATAATGACATGTGTTCACCATAGCAATGTATACTACATAACAGTTTAACTGGCCAGAAAATCTTCTCTGTTCCAGTTATCCATTCCTCCCTCACCCCAGTCACTCGCAACCACTTATATTTCTACTGTCTACACAGTTTGCAATTTCCAGAATGTCATATAGTTGGGATCATTCAGTATGTAAACTTTTCAGATTTGCTCCTTTCTTTTATTTTTTTGAGATGGAGTCTCACTCTGTCCCCAGGCTGCAGTGCAACGGTGTGATCTCAGCCAGTTGCAACCTTCACGTCCCAGGTTCCAGCAGTTCTCCTGCCTCAGCCTCCTGAGTAGCTGGGATTACAGTTGCGTACCACCATGCCCAGCTAATTTTTGTATATTTAGTAGAGAAAAGGTTTCACCACATTGGCCAGGCTGGTCTCAAATTCCTGACTTCAAGTGATCCACCTGCCTAGGCCTCCCAAAGTGCTGGGATTACAGGTGTGAGCCACTGCATCTGGCCATTGCTTCTTTCTTTTGGTATTACGCATTCACATTTCACCCATGTCTTTTCATAGCTTGATAGCTCAATTATTCTTAGCACTGAATAGTATTCTGTTTGTGTGTACCATAGTTTGTATGTACCATAGTTTATCCACTCACCAACTGTACGGCATCTTGGTTGCTTCCAAGTTTTGGCAATTACAAATGTAGCTGTTATAAACATCCAGGTGCAGATTTTTGTGTGAAAATAGGTTTTTGCTCATTTAGGTAAGTATCAAAGAGCACAATTGCTACATCTTAGGGTAAAAGTATCTTTAGTTTTGTAAGCAATTACCAAACTGTCTTCCACAGTTTTATATACTTTTCATTCCCACCAGCAATGACTGAGAATTCTTGTTTCTCTACATCCTCAATAGCATTTGGTGTTGTCAGTGGTTTGAATTTTGGACGTTCTAATAGATGTGCAGAGGTATCTCCTTGTGGTTTCAATTTGCAATTCCCTAATGACATATGATATTGAACATCTGTTCATATGCTTACTTGCCATTTGTATATCTTTGGTGAGGTGTCTGTTCAGGTGTTTTGCCCATTTTAAAATGGGCTTGTTCATTTTCTCATTGTTGAGTTCCAAGTGTTCTTTGTATATTTTGGATAATGGTCCTTCATCAAATTTATCTTTTGTACATACTTTCTCCCAGTCTGTGGCTTGTCTTCTCATTGTCTTGACATTATCTTTTGCAGACAAGAAGGTTTTAATTTTAATGAAGTTCAGCTTATCAATTATTTCTTTTGTTGATCTGCCTTTGTTGTTCTATCTAAGAAGTCATCCCCATAGAAAAGATCTTCTAGGTTTTCTTCTATGTTACCTTTTAGAAGTTGTATAGTTTTGCATTTAACACAGTTTTGAATTAATTTTGGTGAAGGATGTAATGTCTGTGTCTAGATTCACTTCTTTATTCATGTGTATACCATATCTAGGTGTTTCCACACCATTTGTTGAAGGGAATATATTTGTTCAATTGTGCTACCTTTGTTCCTTTGTCAAATATCAGTTGACTATATTTATATGGATTTATTTATGGGGTCTCTATTTTGTTCCATTGATCTGTTTGTCTGTTTTTTTTTTTTTTTTTTTTTTTTTTTTTGTTTTTTTTTTTTTTTTTTTTTTTTTTTTTTTTTTTTTTTTTGCCAGTGTTACATTGTCTTGTTTACTGTAGAATTACAGTAAGTCCTAAAGTGAAGTAGCGTCAGTCCTCCAACTTTGTTCTTCTTCAATTGGTTTTTCTGGGTCTTTTGCTCCTTCATATAAATATTAGAATCAGTTTACTGATATTCACAAAAATAACTTGCTGGAATTTTAATTAGGATGGCATCAAATCTATACAAGATGAGAAGAACTGACATTTTGACAGCATTAGATCTTCTTACCCATCAATACAGACTATGTCTCTATTAGTTTTTTTAAAAATAT
Organism: Papio anubis; assembly: GCF_008728515.1. Lineage (NCBI taxonomy): Eukaryota > Metazoa > Chordata > Mammalia > Primates > Cercopithecidae > Papio > Papio anubis. The sequence goes on along the minus strand of NW_022163652.1, from coordinate 80,593 downwards.
TTTCATCAGAGTTTTATAGTTCTCCTCAGATGGTCTTTATTTTATTAGATTAATATCTAAATATGTTATTTTCCAGGTGCTATTGGAAATGGTAAAGTGTTCTTAACTTCAAATTACACTTGTTCATCCCTGGTATATACAAAAATGATTGACTTTTGTATATTAATCACATATCTTGTGATCTTATTTTAATCACCTATTAGTTCCTGGAAGTTTTTCGTTCATTCTTTCAGATTTTCCACACAGATGATTATGTCATTTGTGAACAAAAGTGATTTTATTTCTTTCTTCCTAGTTTGTATAATTTTAAATTCCTTTTCATGTCTTATAGCATTAACTAGGACTTCTAGAATGGCTGAAAGTATGGTAAAAGGATATTCTTGCGTTTTTCTTGATGTTAGCTGGAAAGTCTCTAGTTTTTTGTCATTAGGTATGTTGTTATTTGCAGGTATTTTGTAATTGTTTTATGTCAAAGTGGAAAAGTTTTATCTATTTCTAGTGTGCTGAGAGTTTTATCATGAATAGGTGTTGAATTTTATGAAATGTTTTTCTGCATCTATTGATATGATTATGTGATTTATTATCTTTAACCTGTTGATGTGATAGGTTGCATTAGTTAATTGTACTTGGTTGTGATGTATAATTCTGTTTATACATTGTTAGATATAATTTGCTGATATTTTGCTGAAAATTTTTCCATTTATGTTTATGAGAGAATATTTCTTTTAATGTCTTTGTCTGTTTTTGATAGTAAAGTAATGCTGACCACATAGATTGAGTTAGGAAGTATTCCCTTTGATTCCCTCTTCTTTACTTATTCATTCTATTATATTCTTTCTTTATGTAGCTCTCACTTTCTGACCTGAATCATTTTTCTCCTCTCTAAAGAATTTCTGTTCACATTTCTTGCAAGGCAGTTCTACTGGTAACAAACTCGTTTGTTTGTTTGTTTGTTTGTTTGAGGGAGTCCTTATTTCTCCTTCATTTTTGAAGGATGGTGCCACAGGGTACAAAATTCTAGGTTGGTGGGTTTTCTCCGAACACTTTGAATATTTTACTCTCTTCTTGCTTGCGTGTTTTCTGAGAAGTCAGATATAATTATTTGTTTCTATAGGTAATTTCTCATTTCTTTTGAAGATTTTTAATTTCATCTCTGATTTTTTGAAACTTGAATGTAATATGCCAAAGTATAGGTTTTTGGCATGTATTCTTGTTAGTGTTCTGTTAATTTTCTGAATCTGTGGTTTGAGAATTAATTTTGGGAAAATCTGAGTCATTATTGCTTCAGATATTGCTTCTCTTTCTTTTTTTCTTCTCCTTTAGGTATTCTCATTATGCATACATTATATATTCTGTTGTTGTTCCATTCTTGGATATTCTGTTTTTGGTTTTTTAATTCATTTTTCTCTTTGCTTTTCAGTATTGAAAATTTTTATCATATCCTCAAGCCCAGAGAGTCTTTCCTTAGCCACAACCAGTCTATCAATAAGCCCATTAAAGCATTCTTTATTTCTGTAACAGTGTCTCTGATTTCTAGTACTGTGAATTTTCATTTCTCTTCTTACATTATTTATGTACTTGCATGTTGTCTACTTTTTTCATTAAAGTCCTTAGCACAGTAGTCATAATTCTTTTTTAAAAAAATACTGGTCTAATAATTCAAACATTTCTTCCATACCTAACTCTGATTCTGATGCTTGTTCAGTTTTTTTCCAAAAAACCTTCTCTTTTCACTTTAGTATGCCTTTTAATTTTTGTTGAAAGGCAGACATAACGTGAAAGGAATTGTGGCAAATAGACCTTTATAATGCAGTAGCAATGTGAGGGGGAAGGGGAAGTATTCTGTAGACTTATGTTAAGATCTAGTCTTTTGGTGAGCTTGTGCTCTTGGACTGAGACCATCACCAATGCCTCTCAGTTTTTTCCCCTTTTGGAAAGATAGGATGGCTAGTGGGGGCAGGCGTGTTTAATTTCCCTTCCCCCACATAAAGCCTAGAGAGGGCTGGATTTGGGTATATTCCTTCCCCTAGGCCAGTTAGGCTTTAATAAAAACCCCAGCAAACTGGGTTATTTTGAAATACTTTCTCCTGAGGGCGGGCATTATTAAGAAGAACAGAGTGTTTTGGCAAATTTCAAAATGGTTTCTTTTTTCTTACTCCTACCAGAAGCATGAGAGGATTTTTCTCCAATATTCACTGCCAAAACCAGGTCATGTTCCAGGAAGTAAAAACTCATAAAAGTGTAGACTTCCCGCAAGAGTTTTTAATTCTCAAACTTGTTCACACTAAGCCTCCAGCAAATCATCAATTACAATTCAGGTTTTCCTACCCCACCACCAGTTCCCAAGGAGGTTGCCACTCTTACATTTCTGCTCTGTAAAGTTCTGATTCTCTGTTTTCACCTGTCTGTGTCTCCAAATTTTATAGCAGTGGTTTTGCATTGTGACCTCACTTTCCCGCCCTACCTAAAAAGAGTTGTTAATTTTTCAGTTTGTTCTGCCTCTTTAATTGTTGGAATGCAGCGGTGACTTCTAAGTTCCTTACATGCTAGACTGGAAACCCAAAGTCTCCCCATTTTTTAATTGGGTTATTTGTCTTTCCATTGCTAGATTTTAAGAGGTCTTTCTATATTCTGGATACAATTCCCCTTATGATTACAAATATTTGCTTTTATTCTGGGTGTTTTCTTTTCACTTTCTGGATGATATTCTTTGCAGCAAGCAGTTTTTCATCTTAATAGAAGCAAAGTATCTACTTGCTTTGTTGCTTGTGTCCTTCAGTGTTATATCTAAAATAAATCACCTAACCCATGGGCACAAAGTCTTACTCCTATGTTTTCTTCTACAAATTGTATAATTTCAGGTTAATAGTCATTTTAAATTAGTTTTTTATGTGTAGTATAACATACGGATCCAACTTTATTTCTTGCATGTGGATATCCAGTTGTCTCAGCACCACTGTTCAGAGATGACTATTGAATTGACAATTGTCTCATGATAGACAGATGCATAAGGCTTTTCTATAAGAATATATATACAAGATAAAGAATATGGAATCTAAGTAGCAAATATTAGGTTGGTGCAAATGTAATTGTGGTTTTTGCCATTAAAAGTATGTTGGATTGTCTTCAGTCTTGGCCTGTTTGTTCTCAGATCTAGTCTTTTCTCCTGTATGGTAGCAGTGCTAAACCTTAACATATGTGTTTCCCAGACTGCCATTGCTGAATATGGTAAAAGGCAACAACAGAAAACCCTAAAATGGGAGAAGGAGACTAGCTCCTCTCTGTCTTGGGCAGCACCTCTGGAAGCAGTTATATCTTCTTGCTGTTCTAGGCCTTGATGGACAGAGTTGCCTTTATGTCAACTTCTGCTTGGTTCTTGCGACATTAGACAACACCCTCTAAATTCCAGTATTACCTTTGCTTTTTAGTCCCAGGATGGCAACTGCTTTTTTGTTAATTTCTAGGTCATCTCCTTGTCTTAGTTTGCACTTTTAACTTTTTAATCATCTATGTAATTAATCCCTTGTATTGAAACACTTCTTCTTGAAAATGTAGAGTAGTTATCTTTTCTTGTTTATATCCTAATTATGCTGCCATCTACCAGTAGTAAAACCAGGGGATAAAGCTAGAAAGACAAGTTTCCTAATATGTCTTCTCTGATTTCTCATCCTACTTTGTATCTCTTTCTCAGGATGGGGCCATACAAATTCTATCTCAGGCTCAATGAAACCTTCAGAATCTGGTGTCAATTCCTTCCATGGTTTAGGGATTCAATGAACCCTACTTTAAGATAAAGAAAATTCATCTCTTGTCAAGTCCTAGTTTAATTTCAACTTCATATTCTTTCTTTTGTGTTTCTGATAAGTGTCTTCCCCCAGCTAACAGAACATCTACCCCACACCGTTCTATCCTGTGTGCCAGTTCTGATGACCAACTACTCTTCAAATTCATTGTCTGCTCTAGACCTGGAGTTTCATGAAGTTTGTCTGTTAGGGCAACACCTTGAAGCTGCCAGTACTTCTAATTCAATTCAAATTCATTTAATTTAGTTTAACTTAATACACATTTTAAAGCATTTAATATATGCCAGACTTTCTGCTTAGCTCTGGGAGGTGGGTAATTACTGCTCATAATGGAGAGCAAAGTAATGGAGGAGGTCAATGAAGTGAAACTTACAAAAATATCATAAATAAATACTATGGCAGCCATAAGCACATGATCTTACACTATAGGACATTTCAACATGTAGTGATAGCTACTTATCTCTTAACAGTCATGACCAATATGGATTTTTATCTTCCAATCTAGAGTTGGGTGACATTTCAAACCCCACAACACTTGTCCACATTGGTCTTCAAGGATTTTACAGTTAGATTGAAAATTGATATCTAATGTGTTTTAAGCCTATACACACACACACACACACACACACACATATATATGCCCTATACACACACACACATGTATATGCAATTGCACATATATATTATACATGTATATGCAATTAAACTTCAGAATGTGCTTATCCCTCTGTGGAGAGAGGCCAAGGGCACCCACATTTAATTGAAAATGAATTCAGTGCACTGAGGCAGTATGTTAAGATCCCAACCATAATAACTGTTTTCTGCACTAGTTTGTGAAGACGTCTAAATCTCTTTACTAAAGATTCATTTTTGTGTGTATTGAGTGAATCTGGGAATACTCATTCCATTTCAGTTTCTTATGCTAATTATGATTGTCTACTCTGTGTTAATTGTTAGTAACATTTCTTTCAGTTATTTAATAAGCACTTGATTGAATTATCACATACATATATCTAGACACATACATATAAATATGTGAAATTATTTTTATATGTAAAATAATTTGACTTATAGTTTTATAGCTACTGGTATCATGGTTTGCATAAAGTAGTATGCATTACTTATTTACTTAATTTCAAAGGTTTATTGAGAACATAATGTTTTTGAAATTGTACTAGGCACTGGGGTGACCATGAAACTGTATCTAATTGCAGGAGACACCCCCAGGATATGATGGGAACACTGATCAGGGACACAAAAGCCAGACTGGAGCATTGATGGGGCAATGATTCAGTGAAAGCTTTCTAGAAATTTGAGTTATATTTTACAGTTTAAATTAACGTGGCACATGAAAATCAAAATCAAGAGTCAAAAAACTTCTAGCAGAGGGTACAGATTCAGCCAAAAGTTGAATCCAAGAATAGCAATTTAGGGAACTGAAAGATTATCATGAGCAAATGTCAGCAAGAGGCTACACGCAGATCATGTGGGTGGGGACAAACAGTGAAAGCTCTTGAATGTAACCATAGAGCTTGCCACTCACCCTGTTAAAAAAGGCAACCCTTCGAATGAGGGAGAAATCAGAATAGTATTTTATAAAAAAATTATCAGGCAATGGACATTTAATGTGGTGAATGAATAAAAAGCTTTTCAATCTTCAAAACTCTTTTTATTATGCAAATATGAAGTAGGAAAGGTAACATCTAAACCATATTTGCAAATATTTTTTCGGAACTAACCTTCAAGTTTATTATGCACCTGATATTTGAAGTCATAAGCAGAGAGATGCAGAGTAATAAGGTTTTCCTCTGCAACAATTTGCTCAGAAAAGTTTATTATTATGTTTTTTTAAAAAACCAACTAAGTCTTCCTGTGTAGTTTAGAAGAAAAAATATGGTTGAGCAAGATTTCTGTTTTTGTCCTAAATTATTTCAATAAAGAATGTGAAAATCAGGGAAATATACCTGCCAGATAAAGAAACCAAGTTTATGATTCTAAAATCCTAAAAGCATGGCCATGTTTAGCACCTACATTCATTATATCCCACATCAATCTATTAAGTAATTATGATCACATAAAACATATACAACTGAAGACCTCAACCTTCCCAGGCCTGCTTCATTTGACAGTTTTAATGGAGTATCCATGTTTTTTGAAAGTGAACATTATATTGAATGAATATATCATGGAAATAATTTTTTCTTTTTAATCACTATTGAATTGCAGCTTCTTTAGGAATGAAACTCTTCAGTTTAACAGAAATATTTTTGACTTGATAAGGAGTATGTGTTCTTAACTTTGATATGTACATTTTTCATGTCAAAATATACTGGTTTTAAAACTTACGTTGCAACTATCTTTGTATATTTTATTTATAATATAAGTTTATAAAAAATACAAACTTTGAAAGCTAGCTAACTAACTTTTGGTTCTTTATTACAAATATAAAGTATATAAAATGATTTTCTTCACTTTTACTAATTTAGCATATTTATGTCCTTTGTAAATTATTTCAGTTTTTTTACACTTCATTTCTACCTTCATTATCTTGAAGAATAAAAGTAAAAAATACTATAATTTGTTCACTATAACACTAGGCTTTTTGTATAAAAAATTTTAAAGGGGATAGTGATTGTTATAATTATTATCATAAATCACAGACTAAAATTGGGATTAAAGTTCAAATTGTAAAATTAAAATTTTATCCTAGGGCTATATAGTTTAATACAGGAAGCATCATTATGTTTTATTTCACATTTTGATACTTTTAATACTTCACAATTTTTGCCAATTAAAACTTAAAATATTTTTCTCTCTTTCTCTCTCTTAAAAGATTTTCTCTCTCTTAAAAGATTTTTCTCTCTTTCTCTCTCTCTTTCTGTATTTATTTCTTGGACATTGACAATTGATATACTAATTAATACTACCTCCAAATTATGCCTCTGAAAATATATTTAGCAAAAAATGATAATAAAAAATAGTATGTCTTTAAGTTTTTCATCAATCTACCCTGCTAAGATTTAGATAAACTGCTATTTTTAAAAAGATAGAACTCTTTAAAACATTTAAATATATTTTATTTTATACATTTAAATGTAACTATTAAAAATATAAGCAAAGGAAAGTTAGCAACAAGTCTTCCTAGTGTTTTCCTGGCTGGATTCTAAGTTTACCAATATCGGTACATTTGGAAAGCTTGCTACTTTTTTTTTTAATGGACCAAATGATCATTTAGCAATTGAATTTTTAGGTGATTAGAAATGCATTCAACTGTTTCTTTGGTGAATAAGCTCAGCAGGTATCAGGTAATAAATGCTTTAAATGTGCTAGTAGACATTTCATTTATCTGAATAATAGGTTTATAAGCCATTAATTTTGTTATTTGATCGAGTCTTAAAGATTCTCAAAGTCTTTAAAGAGGTGTTAACATCGCATTTAAGGTATATCTACCCTTGCCACTACATGGCCACTTTCCTTCATCAAATATGTCATGTTTTGGTTCTCAATTGCCTTATCTTAAATGAAAGATTGTGCAAAGACTTCAATTTTTTTTTTTTTACAGTTTGAGCCCTTAGTTTTCCAGGATACTGTGATAAAAATTATCAGCTAAATAGATAAATCTCCAGAACAGAAACTGTTGAGGTGATTTTCCAGGCTGGGATGCTGAAATTCATACACTGACAAACATGAATAAAATCTATATTCGCTGACCTTTATTCCTCTGCCATATGCTTCAGATTCACTTCCCCATTCTGTGGTATGTGTCTATGAACAAGATTTCTCCTTTCTTTATTTTTAATTAGGTTTATCTGACCCTTGCACTAGCTTGAAATGGCAGTTCTTACTCTGACTAGAAATGTTTTACTCATCTCACTCCACTTAGAGTGTTTTACTTATTCTTTGAGCCATTTAGTCTTTCAAAAAAATTCACTTATCAAATATGCCTAAGACACTGGAAACAAAATTCTAAGATAAAATGTTGACAGTTTCTAGAGTCAGGGAAGTTTCAGCCTAATATTTGTGTAATTCATGAAACCATTAATTACACAATAGATCATTGAACCATCAGTAATGCTACAAGTGAGAATGCATGATACTTTAAGGTTATATTGCCTACTTTGGGAAGGTGAAGGACCAGATTCTTGAGGAGTAATCATTGAGTTAAGTTATAAGGAAAGAAGAGGAATTAACCAGAGAAGGAGGAAGGAAGGTCAATCCAGGAAGAGAACATGGAATCCAGAAGGCCAAGGACCTGAAATGCCCTGTGTTTTGGAGCAGGGGGAATGAGGATAATGATGCCCATAGTACATTCTGGAATCAGATCCTTTAGGAGATATCCAATATTTTGGCCTTTACACTGAAGAGTAATGCAAGTGACTATGTAAGGAGGCATTTGGTAAGACTTTCAAAACTTTGAAGACGTTCAAAATTTTCAAAAGCTCAGCCTGCATAAGCTAGAATTGATGTGAGAGTGCTTCCCATAGCCTAGGTAGGAAATAATGGCCTTTAAAACCAGAATAGTGGCAGTTTACATGGATGCCTGCAGATGAAGTCTAAGAATAATCAGGAAGTGCATTTTCAGGACTAGGTTTTTGAGTAGCTATCAGAGGACACTAAGATGGAGCTGTCAAACAGTGCCTGCTGCGTCCCAGCTTGATGAATGTCATTCGACGTAATAGTGCATGACAAGGAAGAGGGCCAGAGTCGCATGAAAGCAGTTCTCCCTTTGTGCTTCTTCAGAAAATGCTTCTTCTTTTATGTTTATTTCCATCTAATATTCTTAAGCTTGTATTGCTATATACATTCAGATCAGAGCCATATAGCCGTGTGCTGAACTATTATCTTACAGTTAGTTCAAGAAATACTTATAAAATCAGAGAGGCTGCCGGAAGTAAGAGTTAACAATTTTGGCCTTGGAATCTATGTATATTAGTGACTTTCTAAAAGTAACACAACTAGTAAGAACTCTAAGTAGGATTTAAATATTGGCAGATAGGATGTAGCCATTTTCTGTATTTTCTTCTATAGGCCGAAACATTTTGTAGCTCTTTGTGGAGCTACATGCTTTTTAAAAATCTGTACCAACGAATAGCTTTAGTTAGGAATTCTCTCCCTTTTCCAATCTCATCCTTAGAGCTGTCTGTTGGGCTCAATGGTGTGCTGAATAAAGGACCAACAGATATGTCCAGGACTCATAAATGATCCCTTACACGGTAAAAGGGACTTTAGAAATGTGATTAAGCTAGAAATCACGCAGTCGTGAGATTAACCTAGCTCATCAGATTTCTCTGATGTAATTACAATTTTTCTTATAAGACAGTAGCAAAGTTCATAGTAGGTCATGTGACATAAAAAAGAAGCAGAAGTTTGAAGTGAGACAAGAAAGGAGCTATGAACCAAGTCAAGCAGGCAGCCTCTGGAGGCTGTAAGAGACTTGGAACAGATTCCTTCCCTAGAGCCTCCGGAAGGAATCAGCCATGTGTTTTCTCGATTTTAGTCCTATAAGACTCATTTAAGATTTCTGATCTCCAGACCTATAAGCTAATACATATTTTTGTTATTTATTTATTTATTTGTTTGTTTGTTTGTTTATTTAGGGACAGAGTCTCGCTCTGTCGCCCAGGCTGGAGTGCAGTGGTGCGATCTCGGCTCACTGCAAGCTCCGCCTCCCGGGTTCCCGCCATTCTCCTGCCTCAGTCTCCCGCCTCAGTCTCCCGAGTAGCTGGGACTACAGGCGCCGCCCCCACGCCTGGCTAATTTTTTGTATTTTTAGTAGAGACGGCGTTTCACCGTGTTAGCCAGGATGGTCTCGATCTCCTGACCTCGTATTCTGCCCGTCTCGGCCTCCCAAAGTGCTGGGATTACAGGCGTGAGCCACTGTGCCCGGCCTCATTTCTGCTATTTCAAGTTTCTAAGTTTGCAATAAGTATTTGCAGCAACAATAAAAAAATCAATGTAGGGTCTACCAGATTTCTAACTTGTTAGTGCTTGCATATGGACATGTAAAACTAAATTTAGCACCCACCCCTTCCTACCCATCACCACTGCAAATTGCTAATCTTCTCAGTATCGTTGGTATCGTCAACGACACTAACTCTCTCAGTTGTGTTTATGCTTTCTGTTTCATTTACATTTCCAGCAAAAAGCCTTGAGACACTTTTGCTTTTTTTAAAAAAAGAAAAAAAAATTATATATATATATAGTTCACCTCATATTCTCTACTCTAAAATATGTGAAGAGAGAACACAAATGACTGTCTTTTTATTCTTACACGGTGTTCAGGGCCAATATTAACCTGTTTCACAAAGATTTCCTTCTGAGTTCTTCTGTTGTAGCCATAATGGGCTTTGTATTGCTCCCATTATCTGCACTATTTGTTTCCCTTTTATTTTTTTTTCCCTGCTGATTTCACTCTATCTCCTCTTTAGCCATATTCATCATTATATTACATTCAGGGGACACATAATAAATAATTTGTTAAAAACATAAGTAAATGAAATGTTTTCAATAAAAGTTCAAGATTAATTTCTTCCAAGATGCTTCCTCTGACCCAATATATTATTTTATAACATCATTATTAGTATTATCATATATATTTTATTATTTAATCTTTATTTATCTATATTCAACTGTTTGAAGAAGTTTTTCCTTTCTGTCCAACTCAGCTGGTTTTCCATAAAAGTAACATGCAGCAATACTCTATATTCATATTCACTTTCCTAAATACATTTATTAATCACATATTGTGTGCAAGGTGCTAACAATGTGCAATAAACAAGACAGATACCATTCTTCTCCTCATGAAATTTGAAGTATGTGCTTTCCTTTGGTTCTATAACTCTAGAATTTATATAGCGGTGAATTTGTTTCCCAGGACTGCCTTCATAAATTACCACGAACTAGATGACTTGAAACAACAGAAATTTATTCTCTCACAGGTCAGGATGCTAGAGGATCAAAATACAGGCATCAGCAATCTCAGTGTCTTCGGAAAGCTCTGAGGGAGAGTCTCTTCCCTGCCTCTCTCCTGGCTTCTGTGGCTGCTGGCAGCACTTGGTGGTTCTTGGCTTACACCTGTACCACTTCAGTCTCTGCCTCTGTCATCGCACTGACTCTGCCTGTGTGTCTCTGTATTCAGGTACTGTTTTACTCTTCTTATAAGGACACCAGTCAAACTGGATTAGGGCTCACCCTAACTCAGCATGACCTCATCTTAACTTGAGTCCATCTGCAAAGACCTTATTTCTAAATAAGGTTCACAGATCCTGGGGTTTAGGACTTGAACGTATCTTTTGAGGGGACACAATTCAACCCACAACATATGTTTATAATCTTTAGTAAATAAGATATGTCAATGTTTGCTCAACTTCCAAGCACAAAATAAAAGTCTATGAGAACAAATATATTGCCAGAAATTATAGAAGCAACTATTTAGACAAAGCAGAAATGCAAATATTGAGGCCAACAGTACAGATTCTCACCTGCTATTTGATTGAACAATCTATTAGTAGTAGTTTGTTTTCCTGTGTAATAAATATACATTTGTTTTTTCTTTCTAACTGAGTGGATCATGTGGACCTCAGTTTTGTAAATCCCTATTCGAACAATTTCTACATCATCCATTTGTACAATATTTCTTTATTTTTTTCTCAATATAAGCAGTTAAATTGTTGTAAAAGCAAGTAAAATAAATGCATTTTTAAAAACATCAAACTCAATATTTGTTTATATATGCTAAACTTCCAGAAATATCAATTTAAATTTGCATAAGAAATTGAGCCAAAATTTACTAGAATGTCTGGTAACATTAAACAGTCTAGGAAAGAAAAAAATGCAATTAAAATATTTAAATATAGTAGATTATCAATAACAAATATGTATACATATATAGGAAAGTATATGCAACATTTGAAATGAAAAATGAAGCAAAACCATAAATACAGAATATATAGAATAATACAAAAATATTAGATATTACTCAAGGAAAATTAATTAGAAAACTGTTAACTGGAAGGCTATAAATTATTATAAGGAATCCACGAAGAAGTACTGAATAGAAAATAATATATAGAAATAATTGAAAAATTGACTAAAGGCCTAGCATTTAACACGAGTTTACTGTTGAGCTGTATCTACCCTTAACAACAACTAAATGATAATTTAAAAATTCTAGATACTGGGAAAAGAGAAAAAAAAACCCTAATTTATTTTTAGAAGTATAGTTTTAATAGGAAAGCCTGTAAAGAATAAAAAATAAAGGAAAGATATAGTCCTATCTTCCTAGAGTATGTATATCTCAAAGTCCAAATCGAATATAAGAAAACTCAATTCAAGCAGGAAAACAACAGAATACAATATTGTAATTTTGGTTGATTAGTGTGCTTTAATATCATAAAATATATTATATATTTAATTGTATCAAGTAAATTAAAATATATAAACCACATATTTATAACAATATATGCCAGTAATTGTTAACTAAATCTCAAGTGAGCTATAAATATAAAGATACTTTTTGAGTATGGTGAAAATCATTTCACAAAAAATAACAGCAAGCATCTTTCAAAACTGGGAAATGATAATTAAGAAAGTAATACCATTACCATTTTCAAAGTAATTTCATACACCATTGCTGTATGAGGTATGCAAAATAAATTGAGATCAAAATTTATTTCAATAAATATTAGAAAAAAGACTAATACTCTAAGGATAAATTTTATTAATGAGTACCTAGAAAAGCCAGAAGACTCTAGTAAAGATTAACAGAATTAATAAGTAGTTGTGATAAAGTGACAGAGCATAATACCCCCAAAATCATTAGCTGTAGTGGTATTAAAGAGTTGTACTAGTATTAACTAGCTGGAAATAGCTAGCTCAAAATAAAAGAAAAAAACAATAAAATATGTAAGAATAGGTTTAACATAAAATTAATAAACTCGAATTGAATAATATTATAGTACCTCATTGGAGCATATAAAACATGATCTTCAGAAATATTATATTATTGATTGGGATGTCATAATATAAAAACATCAACTGTTACAAAATCAATGTATTAATTTAGTACACTTAGAAGAAGTATCCTAAGGGTTTTGTTCTCATTGCATTTGTTCTTATTTTTGTTGTTTTGGCAATTGAACATTAGTTTACAGTGAATATGAAAGAAGATATATCCAAAAATATCCAGAAAATTTTGAAGAAGATTAATGAGGTTGGATTTGTCTTACTTGACATTAAAAAATAAACAATATGGTCTTACATGCCAAGAACAGACAGTGAATTAGACAGTAAGACAAGAAATAGATACCATATGTTTAGGTGGGTGTTTGCATGTTTGTGTGTGTACGTAGTGTGTAGGGGAGAGAGGAGGCATTTAATTATATAGCTAACACAATATTTTATTTTATGACACTGCAAAGCCATCTTAAAGAAAATAAATATGAATTTCTATTTGTCTTCTTCCAGAAGAGTAAATTCTATTCTCATTAATTCTTTATACATGTGAAATAAAATAGCATTTGTTTCCTTGGGTGCAAGTACCAGGTATCAGCATTGGCCTCACTATGGACAATCATGCTGGATGAAATATATGAAAATATATAAAATGTCTTCATAAGTGCATTAGAAGAAGTGGAATAAGGCTTGAAAGCTGAGAGTGGATATTAAGTGTTCTTTCCACAAAAAATGATAATTATGTGAAGTAATTAGATAGATTTAACTATCCCACGCTTCAAAAAATCCTGTTGTACCTGAAAAATATATACAATTTTATCTGTCAATTAAATACTAAATAAAATTAAGCATTATTTTAAAAAGATGAAAAATAGCAGCTAAAAATAAGATAAAAAGTGAAACCCCAGACATCAAAGCTGGTTTTGCATTGAAGACATTTGCTGAATTAAAAAACGTGAACTTTAACTTTTATTACTTTGTAAATTTCAGTGGCGAGAAGACAAGGCCAGAGCCAATTTAGATTTCAGAAAGCCAAGAAATATACCCATGCAAAAACGGTAGTTAGGTGAAATTAAATATTTTTCAGTAAGCGACACCTGGCAATTACTTATCCACAAAGAGGAAAAAACATTAAAATGTTCCTGTGCCTTACATATTATGCTCAAATCTGTATTTCAAGTTGATTTCAGATTTACGCAGGAAAGAAAAAACTATAAAATCCTTGGGTTAAGATACAGAAAATTTTAGGATCACATGGAATGAAAGTATTAAAAGTCAGGTTGTAAGAAAAGTAGTCAAATTAGATTGAATTTAATTTAAGAGCTTCTATTCATCAAAATACACTGAAGAGTGAAAGATGAAAGAAAAAAGAAAGAAGGAAGGAAGGAGGAAAGGAGAGAGGAAGGAAGGAGAGAGGAAGGAAGGAAGGAAGGAAGGAAGGAAGGAGGGAGGGAGGGAGGGAGGGAAGGAAGGAAGGAAGGAAGCAAGGAAGGAAGGAAGGAAGGAAGAAAAGGAGGAAGGAAGGAAGGCAAACAATACAAATCAAGAAGATGGAGACACACTTTCTACTAAAATATGTCCCAAATTCATGCGGTACTTTACAGATGAGAAACACAAAAATTAATTGTGGGAATACTCTCATCTGCTAATCCACCCTTGGTCAGTTCCTTCCCAGGCGCTCTGGCTGCCTCTTCACTGTTGGAACATTCTTGTTAGGTGTCAAGGCCGTTTTAAGTAAGTCAGTAAGACTCAAGCTATAAAGGAATCTGTAGATACCTTTGACTGCTCAACATGATTGAATAAAGGAATAAATACATGAATAAATCAATGAATGCAAAAATATAACACAAACTCAAAAAACAAATGGAAGATTGGAATATTTGTAAATCAATTTAAGATAAAGTATTAATGTCATTAAATACAGAGGACTATTATAACGTAAAAGAACATCTATCAAATAGCAAAATGAGTAAAAGGTATGCTTACTCAACTTTCACACATGCAAGTCCAAAGAGGAAATTAAAAAAGGAAAATTATGCTCAACCTTCCATGTATCTTGCAAAATGCAAATGCAGGTAAGAATAAAATGCAATTTCTCCACAGGTAGATGGACAAGATCAAATAGGGTAATATTCTTTGCTCTTTCAAATTTGGGGTGCATGGCATTGATATAAGGTAGAAATGTGAATTATTTTAACTTGTTTTGGGGGGGGAGGGAAGCAAGCCAGAAATATGTATTTACATAAAACATATCATTTCATCCAGATTCCTTGTCAGAGTAATGCTTCTCATAGAAATAGAAATTCAGGATATATGAATAGCATCTGTAAGAATTGTGGCATTATTTGTGGATGCAAAAAAATTTAAAGTTATATAAGGGTGCATTATTAAATCTGTTGAATAAATGTGACCCAGTTAGACAATGGAAGATTAATCAGTCATTAAAAATAATGCATTAGAAGTATGATCGTTGTGGGAATTCCATAACATATTGAGAAAAATGAAAGGTAGTGAGGTGTACATGCAGTATATTCTCATAATTACAAAACAATAACAAAAGAAGAACGTTCATACACAAGTAAGTGATTTGCACGTGTATGGGGAAAATAATGAAAGACAGAAAAAATAGTTTTATTTTTTGTCTTTTTAAAAATTGATTAGGTGTTTGACACAAAGCAGGGTGGCTGCAAATAGACAGGCAGGTGGTAGAACAGATTAAAAGAAGAAAGATCAGACTTTTCTTGTAGTTTCCACAGCATCTAACATGCAGTCAAATGGATAACGCAAACATAAAGTATTTAAGTTAACTGCAGAAGGGAAAATGCTATCAACAGTAATATAATGTCTACATATTGAATATACACATAGGAGGGAATCAGTTTACACAGTTTAAACTAATTTTAAAATATAAAATTCCATAAAATGTGTCATTGTATTTTGGTTATCTCAAATGAGCATCTATAAAGATTTGTTTTATTAAAAAAATAGATACCACAATATTTTGCCAGATAATTTAGCTGTGAAAAAGAAATCCCTTAGGGGCCAATTAGCTTTGATCTATTAGTTCTATGATGAAAAATTTTGCTATAAGACTGAGACAGTCTCAACTATGTCACAACCATATGATCTAGGCATAAAGGAGAATTCATGAGGGCATAAGATGCAAATCCAATCCTTTACTACAAGATGAAGAAGGCAAGAAAAACAAGGAGGAAAGAGAGGAAGGAAAACAAAATAAAAGCAATCCACCATGATAACAATAAGAGGCAATGATCGATGAGTTTTTGGTATGATAGCAAGTGTCTTTAAGAGCAAAATATCTATTACCTGATCCTTTTCCCAAAGAAAAGTTCGAATTGATACTGTTACCTATATTACAAATATGCAATATAAGTAATTTGTCTTACATTACAATCAATAAAGGGTAGAACAGGATTCCCAGGCTGTTGACTCTAAAGCTGGTGAATTTAATCCCTATGCCATAGCCATGACATGACGATACTGCCTGTTTTCCTTTCATATGTTTTCAAAACTGCTCTAGTATTTTCTTAAACTAACTTACTTGGTTTTTAAGTTTGTGCTTTTGAACTTCCCCATAGCTCCCATGGCATACACTTGTGTGTATGCACAGGAGGCATGCACAAATACACACACACACACACACACACACGTTCTATTCCCCACTACCCCAGCAATAACCACTCTTAACATTTTGAGATATATTCTTTTAGTCTTTTTAAAAACAATCAATGAGTGGTTAAACTTGATGGGCTTTCCTTGTAATTAACTGTCATTGCACAGGAAGACAGGCCCTGGAAGTCTGGAAGAGCACTAGACAGTTGTTGATGGAGACCTGTACTTAGTAAAAGTCCAGAGCAGTAAGTCTTCAAGGGGAATACAGGACAAAAAGAACCACGGAAAAAGGACAGCTTGAGAGCCCACAGTGTTGGTGGGCAGTTGGACATCAATATCTGGAAGTAAAGAAATTGCGGAAAAAAGAGCACGGTAACTCCGGATGCTTTCAAAAAGCAACCCTCACTTTTACACAGACTGAAGTTTAACCTACTATTAAGAAACTGAATTTACAGACCCAAACATGAAAACCAATGAAACAACAAAACTGGATAGTATCTTTGTCTAAGAGTCATTTTGATAATATTTTGAAGATTAGAATTTCTATGTGGAAGGGAAATCAAACTTTCCTTTTCCATACCCATGCCATCTCATATTAAAAAATGTATGAAGAATTATGTCTATTTTCTAATGTCAGAAAACCAAAGATCAGAAACATTTCAAATAGGGCTCTTATTTCCTTGTTAAAGAGCAACAATGAATTTTTGGAAAATGTAGTATAATCTTTATATCAAGTTTCTCAGTGACATAATGGATCTCATTTATCTTCCAGGAATATTACACTTCTTTTGACTGAATCTGTTGCTTCTACAAATGCCTCTTGGAGTGCAGCTTTGTCATCTGTTAGTTATCATCTTTCAAAATTTTATTTTAGTCCCATTTCTGTTCACTGGTGAGATATTTGTTCTACATTCACAGTGTCTGTTACTCATCTACTAACTACTCACCCTCCCTTCTGCCACTGTCCTGTTAACTGTCAAGAACTCTGGGAAGCTACAGTAGTCTCCCCATAATTTTCCTTAGCTCTCATCTTTCCCTGCCTTGAGTACACTCTGAGTGTACTGCTGGAGCTACCAGACCAATTGACTGCCAGATCAATTTCCTGAAGACCAGTACTTATTATATTCTCTATTTGAGAAGAACCAAAAATACTTAATGACTACCCACTGCCTATAGAATGATGCTCAAATATGTCAGTCATATTTCCATGCTCTGAAATCAACAACCTATTGAATTTTTTTCTCATTATTTGCTATTACATGGAACAGACACTGGTCATACTCAACTGTAAAATATCCCAGCTCAAAGGTGAAATTTTTCTGTGTGATTTTTGATCCAATGTTCTATATGTGTGAAATATCTTTTTAAAAAATAAAACTGTTATGCAAACACTTCTCCCTAACTCAAATTCCACGTGAAACATAAATCTGAATTTATATTTCTAAACTGAAAACTATAGAATCCTCCTTTAAATTTCTGCACGTTTTAATCTATACTCATTATATTACATAGATCTACTATTATAATTAATATATATTCCTGCATGTATTATTCAAAAATACTTTATAATTTTTATGTTTATATATTACCTTCTGAGAGTTTGAATACAAAACAATTTATATATCACTTTATTTATGTATCCCTTAGAATCAGCAGCAAAATTTCTTGCACATATAATCAGTAAATATTTGCTGAGTAATTGAATGAATCAAGCAGGTGAACACCCCTCCTCATAACTACACTGGTTGCTATAGACCAAATAGTTTAAATGCAAAGAAAACCAATTTGCATCGGCCTATATATAATAGGCAAGAAACAAAAGTTCACTGTTCTGTACTGTATTAGGCTTTCAACCCTATGCGTCAGCCCTGGAAGAGTAATAACATCAAACAAGAACCTATGAGTTTTTTACCTCAGCCCTTTCCTAGTGTGGCTGCTTGCATGAAGTACAAGACCACATTCCCAGGTTGACTGAAATCCCTCCCGAGAGAGCTGCAGCCCAGGCCGTGACTCTGATGTTGTGAAGTCTGATGCTCCTGATTCTGATCACTGTTTCACTCCTGCTTCATCAAATTTGCCTCTTACGTGCATGCGCTGATCCATAGTGCTGCCTAGGTTTGGTACTTGCAAATCTGTTTTCTAGCTCTTGTTTGTAATAGGAAGGCAATGATTATCTGTGTTTGTAATAGGAAGGCAATGATTATCTGTGAGACATTCATAGAGGACATTGTACCTTTTATGGAACTATTAGGTTGGTGCAAAAGTAATTGTGGTTTTAATAGAAAACTTAGTAAGGCTGTTTTGGAGTTTATATTACGCATTTACAATGTTAATTGGTCAAACCTCAAGTCACAGTGAGGAGAGAAAAATAAAGAAAGACAGATGGGGATTTGGAAGTATGGTGTGTGGAAGTGGAAGATGTTGATGATAGGGTTAGGAATGTATTCTTACAGAGAAGAGATTATTTTTCCCCTTAATTAGCTTAAGTTCTTTTTTATAATCAATGAAGAAAATTATTGATCCTGATATTATATTTTCTTTCTCCTCACCTGTGTCACAAGAGTCTGGGACAAAAGTCTGAACAAAAGTCTGCGATTATTGGGGACGTCATATGGCATTGTTTGATTGCTTTTCCTCAAGTTTAGGTTTATCCTAGTCTAGGGCCTAGTAGGGATTTATGTCAGATGGGCCTTGACTAGAGACAGACGACCTGAAGCTCTGTAACCTGCTTCCATTTCTTGCTTTCTGCCTCTCCAATTTCCTTCTTTCTCTCAATTAAAATGTGTGTTTCCATCATACGCACTTAGTCCTTTGCTATTCATGTGGAACATATTATAAAATGAAAGAGACTGTCTTTGATCTTAAAAAAGAACAGCCTGGAAGGAAAAAATGTTACCAGGCAATTACCTGGTAAAAATAAGTTATAGTTAGGTTGTTGACTTCTCAAGAGAGGGCGTTGTCTAAGAAACATTCCCTGGGGCTTGAATTTATTTACCAAATGTGAACAATGGGAAAAGGTAAGAGTTCACAATTTATTTCTAGCTGAGGTTACATTAAGATCATTTGGGATATAGATATGGATATATAGTTATATATTTAGCATATATATGCATGTAATGTATGTGTATATATATGAAGTCACATACTCCTATATGTACATGTGGCTTTAAATATGTATGTAATATGTGTTTGTGTGTGTACAAGCTATATGCACACTATATACACAAACTAAGTAGATTTGGCTGAAGTGTACCATCAAAGAAGAGCTGGATTTGCAGTTGATACTTTCCTGGTCAACTGTATTTTCAAATGTCATGCCTTTGCACAGCATATTACTATGAAAAGTCAACTGTGGTGGTAAGTGTTTTCTCCTTGAAACAGGTGAGTTGTCATTGATAGTAGAAATTTCTTTACTCTGTTTCAATAACACAGAGGACCTGTGTGGAATTGTGATGTTAATATGAATGTTAGAGGCCAGACTTGGTAGCTCACGTCTGTAATCCCAGCACTTTGGGAGGCCAAGGTGGAAGGATTGCTTGAGGCCAGGAGTTCGAGACCAGGCAAACCAGCCTGGGTAACATAGTGAGACAAAAGAAAGAGAGAAAGAGAGAAAGAGAGAGAGAAAGAGAGGAAGAGAGAAAAAGAAAAGGGAGAGAGAGAGAGAGATAGGAAACATTTTCCTCTTCCTATTGTAATTCAAAAGTTTTGTATTTTTGGTTCTCACTGAGAAATCCTCCCAGAATCCACATATAACATCAGAGGGACGAGGGACGTGGGACCATCTTTGCTGCACCGTTTGTTGCCCACTGGTTATTAGCTTTGATGCGATCACTTCGGTTGATCTTCCTTCCTTCATCATCCCCAGCCTCCCTCACAAGCTGAAATAGCTGTGAATTAAAACAGCTTTCTCAATTACAGGAGGGCTATTATTTGAGCAAGCCTATCTCATTGCAGGATCCATCTTGAATTTGATTTTGTTTCACTTTATTCTCATTTGTATTTGATTCATAAATTGATGATCTTCTACAATGGGCTAAGATTTGATCATGTTATTTATAGTCCTGTCTCTCTTTTTATTTTGGGGGCTTTTTTATTACTCTTTAAAGTAGCAGTTACCTTGGATTTTCCAATTAAATGTGTTTCAATTTCAAATCCTTTTCTAGTTCTTGAAAACATAAGGGACCCCAAACCTAACATATGTAACCAAATCATGCTATGATTTGCCAAAAGGAATATATCATCTTGCAGGAATTTAGCTGCTATGGCCAAGATGTGTACTCCCTTTTTATAACATAATTTCCTTTTATGGTTTTATATCCACTTTTTTTTTCTTAAATCATACAAGCAGTCTTTTTATAATTGTTAAAAAAAACCGATATAATTCTTCATTTCGTCAAGCTTAAGATTGTGCTATAAATTTGACATATTACTTTCTAAGTAGGATTTTGCTTGGTTAACTCAATTATAGTCTGTTTTATAACACCTGTATTGTAGGACAGGTGTTGTTATGATTACTGGTACAAAGAAAATTATCACCTTCAAAAAAGTAAATTATTAAGATGGTGCAGTGCTATGAACCTCTTCTGTAGTCCCGCCTACTCAGGAGGCTAAGGTGGGAGGATCCCCTGAACCCAGGGGTTCAAGACCACCCTTGGCCACACAGGGAGACCCTGAATCTAAAAAGAAAACAAAATTAAGAAGGTAAATTTTTTTGTTTATACTTTTCAGTGAGATCTCATAGATCTAGTCTCAGAGAGTTCTCACAACACAGTGGTTGTTGGATAATAAGCGTTTTTCAGGCTGCGCAAATCACAAACAACAGTAATTTTATATAGTGAAAAAGATTATTGGAGAACAAAAATAGATCTAATAAAATGTTGTTTCATGAAACCCAATATATTTACTCACTCATCACTTTAAGTAGCTCCTAAAAATTTTGAATGCAATAAACGAATCACATTTGTATGAAGCCTAAATTACCAATAGAAGTTGCATTGTTACAGTACATTTTTAAAAATTATACACATTTTACAATAAATTTTATATTAAAAAAAGTTCTTCTTGGTCTTATAATTATTTTTTAGTAATTATTACCTTTAAAAATGCCATGGAAACAAAAACAGTGATCTTTGAAACATAATCTGCTTTTTATATATAATAATAAATACGGAGGTGGCTTTAAAACCAGTTAAATTGGAAATATGCTTCACTTATGCAGATTAGCTCCTTCAATACATTTTTGCTTTGGTCATGTTGCAATAGTACTGAAATTTTGAAAATACTCAGAAACAGTCAAAATTTGATTGACCCTGCTAACTTTTCAAAAGCCTTTGACCAATAATCAGGTAATATACAATTTGTTTTGATCCCTAAATGGAACTAAATGGCACCAAAGGCAGGTTACTTTCCTTTATGGAGTGTTAAAAAGTGTATTAATATTTGCATGTATGTATGTACACACATACGTGTAAATATGTGCTTCTACTTATTTTGCTATCTTAACTAATTATAAGATAAAATGAGCAAGAAGAATTTTAAAAATATCCTCATTAACAATATTTGTAACCATAATTTTACATACGTCAGTAACCATGATTTTAACTACATTCTTTGTGATGTACCAGATGTTCAAACAGCACAATTTTGTATTTATTTAGGACTCTGTATTGTAAGACGTAAATTTTAAGTGCTTCTTTGACATCTTTAAGCACCACTGGGCCCCAGAGGCCTTGCCATGAGTTTTCCTGCTCTGGTTAGACATGCCCTCACACAACAGGCAGACTCTCCACCCAGCTCAATCAACTGTATCTCACCTGGTCCTCAACAAAATGGGTTTCACTTCCTTGCCACCGTATAAAATTTTTTAAATAAACAAATTTCATTCTCCTAAGAGAATCAAAGGTCATTTCACCCTCTTGTAACTACAAAACCTGCCTCCCACAGCCCTCATGATTCATTCTGCATCTGAATGAACCTTGTGGCTCTGCATGGCATATAGCATCCGTCTCCCATAGCCTGTGAATATATGTCATTAATAAGACATCATCAGTCCCCTCTGACCACTGTTGGTGTCCTGTTTGGTCATCTCATACTATCTACCAATGTGGGATTCCTCCTTCACCAGTAGAGTGAATAGAAGATGATCAGAACAGGCTGATCGTTGGCTCCCCAGATATTTTTGAAAATGAAGGCCACTTTATCTGAATAGAAGGCCACTTTATCTTCACGAGGAAGTCAGCAAAGCAAATGTTTACAGGTAATTCTAATTTTTGTTTTCCCTTCTGTTTCTATGATGGGAGTGACATGTAAAATTGATGGTCAAAATTCTAAATTCCTATACTGTAAAACATGACCAAATGAATGACCAAATGAAATGATTGCTTTGTAATCTGGAAAAAATTAACATAGGTTAATACTAATTATCTATCACGATCATAAAAATCGTCTCCTTGAAGTACTCATTTACTCTTCAAATTTTAGCCCAACAAACACAACAAGGAATTCTGTGAGGCAATTTGGGTGAACCATTAAGTCCTGTATGATTGTGTGTGATCACTTGATTTACAGGGTTGCTCGCTGCTGTGGTTTGAGTGTTTGTCCTATCTGAATCTCAAGTTAAACCTTCATCTCCAGTATAGCAGTATTGAAAGGTGGTGCCTGTAAGACGTGATTGGGTCATGAGGACTCTGCCCTCATTAATGGACTAATCCATTCATGGATTAACAGAATAATGGGTTGATGGATTAATGGATTATCATGGGAGTAGGACTGGTGTCTTTAAAAAAAAAAGTAAGAGAGGCCAGAGCTCCAAGCTCAGCCGCCTCACTGTGTGATGACCTGTGCTGCCTTGGCCTTTGCAGAGTCCCCGCCAGCAGGAAAGTTCTCACTTGATGCAGGCCCTGAATCTTGGGTTCTTCAGCCTCCCTATTTGTAAAAAATAATTTTGTTTTCTTTACAAATTATCCACTTTTAAGTATTCTATTATAAGCAACAGAAAATGGACTAAGACACAATGTCAGTTAAATTTTGGATGATGTAAAAAACAGTGATAAAGATAATTGATCAGAAGCCATTTTTCTTCTTATATTTCAGGTATTGGGAAAAATAAGTAAATACATGTAGAATCTTCTGTTAAGCCAGTGAATCTTGTAAACAAATGAATAAAAGAATCAAACAGGGTTTTTTAAAAAATCAAATTACCATTAACCAGACTGTGATGTACATAACAGGAAATCAACTCAGAGGTTAAGAAGAGAGAAATAAATTTCAATTTTTAAATAGCAAGGCAGATACAATTCATTTCATACACGTTCTCAAGGTAAAATACGGTATCAAGTAGGAGGCATTGGCAGCACTATTGATATAGGTAATTTAGTCCAAATTCAGGTAGTAATCGGAATGGCCACCTGTGTGAGTTAATTGCTTTTATCTGAAGGAGAAACAAAATTTCCCACATCTCTCTAGAAAGCAGGTTGTTACAATGTGGAGCCAGGTGCCTGGGTTAAACTCCCTCAGAGACAGACAGGTTGGGATGCTGTTTCCCTTGATGTTTCCATTTCAAAGAGATGGCTCCAAGGTCTTCAAGAAAAAACATTACTGGGTTATAAGACTGCCAGAGGCTTATTTTGCTTTTTAAAAATGTTTATACACATCTCTACAGGAGAGAGAAAGAATTTACAATTACTAATTTTCAAAAGGAAATTAAGCAAAGAGAAAGGTGGTGAGTCTCCTCATTTGACACCAGGGAAAATGCATTTAAAAATATATATATATTCTATATATTTATATATTTTTGATATACAAATAATGTATATATAAATGATACATATAAATTATATATAAATGATTATATATATACACACACACACACACTTATCCTTATTCAAGGCCGTACAATAATATGGTTTCCTTTTATCGTGTCTTGAATATATATAGGGGAACGCTTCGTCTTTTTTTATAGCAGATGGCAAGGGAGAGCACATCCCAAAGTGGTAGCCAGTCAGAGACCACCTCTCCTTTGCCATCTGGAGACTGTTATCTGCTTTTCAAAGATACTATTTTTACCAATGCCAAGCTTGGTAAAATTCTTGAGATGTAATTCAGTCTAATCATAGATATCACTAGACAAGACTGGTCCTGTGCGGTTTACAACAGAAATGTGGCCATTATTTTAGTAAGGATGGTTGAGATAATGCTGCATTATAAAATTAATACTAGAGTTCTAGTAGATTAAAAGCAGTTTTTGTTTGTTTGTTTGTTCATTTGTTTTTCTAGTTCATGCTTCATTTGCCATTGCAATTGGCTTAAGGGCCTCATTTTGCACTAGCACTCAGGAACTCACGATCATGGAGACTCCCACAATATTGTAGCTGTACTAGCTGGAATATGTGACCTCTTTTGTTTACAGATCAGAAGAGATAAGTCTTTTCTTATACTATCTAGCTTAGAAGTGAAGTGAAGACATCCCTTCTAACTGCAGTTCTTTGGCCAGTGCTAGCCACATGGCCTCAGCTGAATCTCGCCTGGGAGATGTAATCGCACAGACTAGATGTGAAAGTCTCTTTTTCCCTTCTCAGGAAAAGAGCCACTTTTCCCAGGGACAAACCTCCATCCCTGCACAGCCTGTATACAGTGACTTGGGACAGCTTGATGAGAGGGAGGGTAAAAGATTCCAGCCTCTCAATTTAATTTCAACATTTCTCAAGAGCCCTTATAGCTCTGGACCTCCTCATAGGATGGCAGAGGCTGTTATGTATCCTCTCTCTCTGCTCACTCACCACTTCGCCACAGGAATTGATCTGGACTGCATTTCCCAATAAATTCTTTATAAGCAAATCTTTAATCTAGAGTCTGGTTCCCAGGGATCTTGACCTGTGGGCTACCACCTATATCAAAATCACCAGATTGCTTGTTAAAAATGCAAATGACTTATCTTTATCCCAGGCCTATTGATTTAGAATATCTAGAAATGAAGGTTGGAAATCTGCGCTGTTAAAAAGCACCGCAGAAAATTATTTTTCTCATTAAAGTGACACTAACAATGACAGTTGTAATTACCATGGGTATTCACAAAATTGAATAGTTGAAGTGGTGGGGGAAGATGTTCAGAGAATTAAAAAACCTTATGCAGGCTTTTGTGTCAAAATCATTTATGCTAACATAGAAACATGTTTACAAATGAATTTCATAAGGGATTGTCAAAGAAACCACTTGCAGCAACAAGGATTTGAGTCAACAGACCTTGCCATGTCTGTTGTCAATTACAAAAGCCAAATTAACATATTTAACATATTTTTGATGTCTCAGATCCCTGTCGCCTAAAACTTCCTGCCTTAGCCACTCATTGTCTTTGAGCTTCTGGGATTGTAAACCTGAATTGCCAATTGCCATTGCTGAGAAGGCAAATGAAGTTTCAAAGCTATTAGGCCACTTTGAGACTGATACTATTGAAGTGGATATGGAACTGAAGTCTTCCTTTCACATTAGAGGTAAATTGCTTTTTCCCTTCTCCTTGTTCAGATCTTGGTAGAAAATCCAGAAGTCCTCCATCAAGAATTGAGCCATGAGACACTGCCTTGCAGGAAGCAAAAGGGAAAATGTGAGCCCGATATACATTTACCAGAATATCCTAAAATATGTTAAACCCAGTAGAAACGATCATGTAAGCTCTGTGATCAAAAGACATGACTATATATAAAGCCCCGTGTCTTTCAATCTGTTCATACACCACTGTCGACACTCATAACCCTGCCTAGCTGGGAATACAACTGTCATGTGGATCCAGGAAACAAGGGCTGGTTAAAAATGATCCTATTGCATAAAACAAGGTCAAAAACTGTTTGCACTGCACCATAATGACTACTGTAAAACAAACAACCCGTACTTACTCAAAATTTTTAATATTTTATTCATCATTGATTTTTACATTAATTTTAACTTTCTAAAATATTGCCTTTAATTACTGCTTTCTTGATGATTCTGTTTTCTGTTACCCTCTGAAATTTTGTGCCCAAGGTGAGTACCTCACTTGCCTTAGTTTAATCTTAGCCCTACCATGAGGTATCATTGCTTTTATATACTGGCACTCACTTAATTATAGCTGTGAGTAGCCACAGATTTCTCATGTTTGTCTTATTTAAAAGCCAGAGTGATGCAGTAGAAAGAACATTAAATTGGAAGTGACAAAACTTGGGTAATAGTTCCATCTCTGGAGCTTCTTAGTGAGGTGAACTTGGAAAACCAGACTCATTTATCTTTAGCTTTTATTTGGAAAATGGAAATAAGTACAATGTAACGTGTTAGCTTCAAAGTATCCTTGTGAGAATACAGAATTAATGCATGTGAAAACACTCTGAAAAAGTAGAATCATTTTTAATGCATAAAAAAATGACATTGAAACCGTGTTTGTTGCTATTTTTATATAATCTTTGGAATGTTTTGGATGAATATATGAGTGAAAGAAATGCATTCCAGTTAGATGACCCAGTTGTTGCTAATGAAAACATTTTCTCCTCATCTCAATTATTATGCCTACCTCCAAATCCATGTATTCCCAATTCTCCTAATGTCTTTGTACCATTGAAAGCTAGTGTTTGGGTGGCAGTATCAGAGCAATGATTTTCAAGTGAGGTTCCCTAACCAGCACATAAGTATCACCTGGATCTTGTTAGAAATGCAAATTTTCAGACAACATCCAATAAAGTCTGGGGCTTGGGCCAACAAATGTGCATTTTAACAAGCCCTCCAGGTGATTTGGAAGCCTGCTGGTGTTGAGAGCCACTAAATCAAATGAAAGGAACGGAAGAGCGGAAGATCAGTCTGCCAAGCGATTTCTCCAGAACCAGAACTTTTATTTTGTTGGTAGAATTCTCATAAAATCACCTTTTGCCTTTACCATTGTATCATTAATTTCTAGGCCACATCTTTTTTCTTCTATGTTTTTTTCTTACTGTGTAATTTAATGATCTTCCTCTCTCTTCCCTGCCCCCCCCACCCATATAGAAATAGGTGTTACATAAGAATCACCTGGAGTGCTTGAGTGAAAATAATTATTACCGGCTCCTGCCTAAGATCATTAATTGGCATGGAATCTTTAACAGAAACACCCAAACTGATGAAATGAAGCCGTTTCCAGACCACAATTTGAATTGTGCAGTGATATGGTTTGGCTTTGTGTCCCCACCCAAATCTCATCTTGAATTGCAATCCCATAATCCCCAAGTGTAGTGAGAGGGACCCAGTGGGAGGTAATTGACTCATGGGGGTGGTTTCCACCATGCTCTTCTCCTGATAGTGAGTTCTCATGAGACTGATGGTTCTATAAGCACCTGGCATTTCCCTTGCTGGCACTCATTCTCCTGCCGCCTTGTGAAGAGGTGCCTTCTGCCATGATTGTAAGTTTCCTGAGGCCTCTCCAGTCATGTGGAACTGTAAGTCAATTAAACCTGTTTTCTTTATAAATTACCCAGTCTCAGGTATTTCTTCATAGGTAGTATAAGAATGGAGTAATACATGCAGCTATTAGGGTAACGTTTCAAAAAGTCAGATACAGGTAGAACTTAATTAGCTGTAATTCATCAGTGCTTAATCAAACGCTAGTTTTTCTTAATGTGCTTGCTCCATAAGCATTGCAATTCTCAGGGACAAAATTGACAGGTTAAACTGAAGATTGAACATAAGCTACTATATTTACTTTCTTCCAGAACTTCACTTACATGAAAATAAGTGGATAACAGAGATGTACTTCCATAAAACAAAGTGTGATCTTGTGACATAATCAGCAATATATATTTGGTCTTCATCCTGGTTCCTCGCACAGAGTTTCTAACATCCTTGAAGTTTTCTGACTGATAGGGGTGTGAGGAAGGTATTTTGGTATTCCCAATAAGCCACGTTTTTTCATCCCTATTTATGATAATGAGGTGACTCTTGGTGGGCTCTTTACACAGCTTCAAGATATCGGCTATGAGACTAGAGGTTTGGAATTTTCAGCCCTATTTCCGTCTTTCCCCTCTCCTAACCTCTCTGGGGGCAGAGGGGCTAGAGATTAAATTAATCACAAATGACCAATGATTTAATCAATCATGGCTACTGAATGAAGCTTCCATTACAAACCCCTAAACAATGGGGTTCGGAAAGCCTCAAGGTTGGTGAACACATTCATATGCTCAGACTCTGGTGGTGCACTGCAATTCATGGGGACAGACCAGGTGCTCCTATACTTGGGACACTTCTGGACCTCACCATACTTACCTCTTCATCTGGCTGTTCATTTGTATTCTTTATAATAAATCTGTGATAGTAAATAGTATTTCCTTGAGTTCTTGAGCCATTCTAGCAAATTATCAAAACTGAGCAAGAAGTCACGGGGACCGTGACCCTGCAGCCAAGTGGGGCAGAAATGTGGTAACCTGGGCACCCACTACTTGCAACTGGTCTCTGAAGTCAGAGAAGTCTGTGGCCTGAGATTTTAATCATGTGGAGCCCAACGCTCACTCTGGGTAATTAGTCAGAATTTAATTAAATTGTGGGACACTCAGTTGGTGTCAGAGAATTGATTGGTGTGAAGAAAAAAAACCCATATTTTTGGCACCAGAATTGGTGTTATAAAAAGACTTCAGAGAAGAAAAATGAAAAAAGGTGACTGGGTTTTGAAATATCAATTGTATCTCTTCCTAACTGGAGTTCAGAACCGTTGAGGGAGAGTGGCAGGATGGGGGTTAGGTTCCTAACAGGAAAAGACACATCGGAGGAGAGGTTTTGGTAGTGCAAATTCATGAGCTTGCTAACTTTCCTTTGAATTGTGCTTAGCACCCAGATTGCTGCCTTCCAGGGTGCAGGGCAGACCCAGCTCCACTACATTTAACAAGTCACCAAGAGAGCAGCCAGGAGTTCAACATCTCTGTAGTCAGGAAGTGAAGGCTGAGCCAGTCATTCTCACCAGATAAGTCACATCCTATTCTGAGGAGAGGTGTGAGGTTATTTCTAAGAAGGCTGTTGTAACTTGAATGAAGAGTGTTGATACCCTAATGGCAATAAGCCAACCTGAAGACTTAAACCAGGGGTAAGGAATCTGCTGAAAAAACACATTCCACAGCAAAATGTTTTGGCCTTTAACCAATGGCTTTGGCTATATATCTAAACAAAAGTCATTCAGAAGATGACTTTGTTCCTCATGGGAGACAATTGGTTCTGGGTCAAAACAGTCTTGCTTTTATCTTTCATGGGTTAGATCCATCACAGACAATCTTTCTCAGATAATGGGTGGATAATTAGATTTTGCTCAGAGAAGGCTCTGAAATGGGTCAGAAGAGTACTTTGAGTGCATACAATGCACATTAACTCCTAGGCTACTCTATTATCAGCCTGAAATTTTACTCACTGTTCTATTTCCATCATATTTAGCCATACTGCTAATATCATCAAAGTATCAAGGGCATTCCTTTAATAAAAGCCAACAACATTGGGCTGAGTGCAGTAGCTAGTGCCTGTAATCCCGGTACTTCGGGAGGTCAAGGTGGAGGATCACTTGAGTCCAGGAGTTGTAGACCAGCTTGAGCAACCTAGTGGGACTCTGTGTCTACAAAAATAAAAATTTAAAAATAGCTCATTGTGATGGCACACGCCTGTAGTCCCAGCTACTCGGGAGGCTGAGGCAGGAGAATTCCTTGGGCCTGGGAATTTGAGGCTGCAGTGAGGCATGATTATCACTGCGCTTCACCCTGGGCAAAAGAGCAAGGCCCATCTCAAAACAACAACAACAACAACAACATTCAAATGCCCCATATCCCATATTTAAACATAAGTCCCTCTGTTATCAAATTCTAAGGAAGTGATTAAGTTCAAAGACTAAATTCCTATGTACTAACTTACTTTGCTTAAGACAACATGGTGTTGAATTGTTCAGTGAAGAATGAATATATTGAGCCTTCCATCTTGTACATGCCAATAATTCTGGTGGTGTGCCACTGCAGGATGCAGTATGTTCCTTTCCAACTCTGTCTCCAGTTTCATTACCTTGATAAAATCATTGAAAATGAGACTATTTACAGGATGGAAATTGTCAAATGCTATAAATTGGAGTTACTTTGTTTTTTATTCTTGAGATTGAGATTAATAGCACACAATTAATTTATAAAACTCTACATATAAAATTTCCTTTGCTGAAAAGTACTCCCTTTCTGTGGGAAGGGAATTGGATGCATAAAAATAGCCTATGCATTTCAGAGTACTATAAAAATAGCCTGTTTTAAAAAATATTCCTTTTTACAGATATTTCTTGTTGCTACTAGCCACAAGTAAGGGAAATGACATGCAATTGTTCCCTTCCACAATAGGGTGGTGGGGAGAAAGTATATGTTTAAAAGCAATAGCTGTAGCCAGAAAAAGTATAGCCTGTAAGCATTTCCACAGGCAGTGATGGAGAATGAAGATAGTGAGCATGAATGTGGCCAAGGCTAAGATGTCATTTCAAGAAAACTCCATTTTTGCAAACTCCTGGCATTCAACTGTCTCCTCACCTTAAATTGGTCTTTTCTTTTATAACTTAATCTTTTTCATTTCCTACATGCTGACATGCTTTCTTGAAATCATGAGAGTCAATAGTTATGACTTTATTTATTTTTGCTGCTTTATGAGATATTTTCTGAACACAACAAGCTCCAATGTGAACATTGGTGTCTATACAGATCACTAACCAGCTAACCCAGCCTTTCTTTGCTAATACAATATGACAATTAAGAGATTAAATGATTAAGAACTTCCAGCATCTATGAAAAATTTCTAGTGCAATGATGATAGTATATATTCCACAGAATATTAATTTTGAGAAATATTAAAAGGAAGTGGAGATGCTGAGTTAAATTAATTGTTATAGAGGGTGTTTTATATTACAAAAAGCTACAACATATAAAACTTTGGAATATAAGTGATTTTAATTTGAAGACTTTATGAATTTCGCCACCCTTCTTTATATTGTATGAATTAGAATTTTGTTCTACCACAATCTGGCAAAAATGTTTCTGTGTCACTCATGATCTTCTTCTGTGCTGCAGAATATTATGATGCATTCAATTTATTGAGAAAATGCATTTTAAACACCATGTAGGCAGATGGGATTGTCTATGCATCTGTGCCTTATTCTTAGATTAATGGTTGGCATGCCTTGGTGTAGAAGAGCATGTGCACGTATGTGTGCAGGGCTGGGGCACAGGATAGGTTTATGACATTCATGCCTTCATGTTACATATACGATTGGAAGTGGATCGTGTCTTCACGAGCTGTTTGTGATAACAGTAGCCATGTAGCCATACATATACATGGCAGTTCCTGTAAAGAAATTACTATTGCTTATCACACTTGCTCTTGGCAAGAAAACTCCCCTCTGTGTTTTTGTTTTTCTAACAAAGCTTTAAGCAGAAGTCCATTTTGAAAACATTATAAATTTGTCCTCCTAAAAGCAAAATGATAGTCCATAGAATTTCTTACCCAATGTCAAACTTTCCCACCAATCTTTGGCATCTCCTAGCTCCTTAAATCCCTGGGGCTTAGGAGGTGTGACTTGTAATCTATAGATCTAGAGAAATCTCATTTTGAGACTGGGAGAAGGGAAACTCAATGAAGCAAAGAAACAAATAGAAAGTTTAAAAATATTTTTTTCATTGTTAGTTGCTTTTTCCATTGCTATGGATTCTCATACATAGGGGTAAAGATGAGCTCTGACTGTTAATGACCAAGAAGGCCTTATCCTCTCACCTAGACTAAACTTGAGACAGCCTTCTTCCTGACTCTAGCCCTAACCTCCCTTTATCTTAGATAATTTACTTTAGAAAACATATAATTGTAAATCCTTTCTCTTCCTCTTTTTTAAAAGCAGCTTGCCAGTTTTGCAATCCAGGACTGGTCAAGAACCTGGGGGTCATCCCTTTGAAATAAAGTCATGTACCACATAATGACACTTTGGCTAATGACAGATCACATTTATGACAGTGGTCCTATAAGATTATAAGGGACATGAAAAATTTCTATCACCTGATGACATTGTACCTGTCATCATGTCATAGCACAATTTATCTCTTTATAAGTTTAGTATAGCCCAAGTGTATAGTGTTTATAAAGTCTACAATATTATAGAGTAATGTCCTGGGCCTTCACATTCACTCACCACTCACTCACTGACTCACCCTGAACAACTTCCGGTCCTGCAAGCTCCATTCATAAGAAATATCCAATACCTGTGTACCATTTTTTATCCTTTATACCATATTTTTACTGTACATTTTCTATGTTTAGACATGTTCAAATATACAGATATTTGCCATTGTGTTATAATTGCCTGCAGTATTCACTACAGTAACATGGTGTATATGTTCGTAGCACAGGAGCAATAGGCTACACCATATAGCCTAGGTGTATAGTAGGCTATACCATCAGTGTTTGTGTAAGTACACTCTATGATGTTTGCACAGAGACAAAATCACCTCATAATGCACTTCTCAGAATATATCCCCATCATTAAGTGAGGCATGACTATATAATTATCCAAGAAGATAGAGCCCCTATCTCCCAGTTTTTATGACAAGGTAGAAGCCTAACTTCAGAGGTCTCCATACCCTAAGTTGTAAAACTACCTATTGTCATGAAGTGTGAGAAAGTTTACTTTTCCTTTGAGTACAGCCAATTAGAAAGCACAGTGGCCTAAGATATGGTACCTTTCTCACCCCAATTCTTAGAAACCCACCTACGCTTTGTTTTAGAGGAATTCAGTTTGACTTAGTTTTGGCCTCCCCTACTGCAAGAGACTTAAATAAAGTGTTCCTTACCTTTTTAACTTTGTCTAGTGCAAATTTCAAGCTTGATTCTGCTACTTAACTTGAAATTCTTATAGCTCTATAAAATTAGGTCTATAAATTGAATGACTGTAATAGTACCCAATTTCAGAATTATCCTGACAATCAAATGGGATAATACATAAAATGACTTTAGCATAGTACCTGGCTCAGGGTAAGTACTAGCAATAATAGTAATAGTACTGAATAATAAAGTAAGTATGATTATAATTAAGCACTATTATTAATAATAATTACTATTATTGTTGCAATATAATTATAAGAGAAGACGATAAATGAACATTTTTTCTCTATCTTGAAATGGCCTTATGTTCTACTATAATGATACTATCATTACAAATGTCTCTCCTTGCATTGTAATGCAAACATCTGAAATTCATTATGCAATTAAGAAACTTCCTAACTATTTAGAGGCATTTAACTATCTTGTGAATGAATCTTTTCACCTGGTATGGTAGACTTTGTCCACACAAAGTTCCTTCACTGACAATCAGCACTTCTTCTGTTTAGACTACTATTGCCAGCTTGCCAGCACCTCTCCAAAGGAGACTGAGGAAAGGGAAAGAGATAAAATCTAAAACTCCAGGTTGCCAGAATTACTTTCAAAGCACTGAAATGAAGAGATGCTTAGGAAGGGGGATGGTTGAGTCTTTTGTCTCTTGATATGTTGTCAGACTTTCTGCCCTGATAGCTCCTGACTAGCCTAATAGCTCTGACTCACAAATAAGTAAATTTTGGGGGATAGAGGGAGCGATTTCCTTTGAGTCAAGATCACTTGAAATCCAGTTTATTTCTGAAACCACATGCTTTAAGAATTGCATAGATTGTCTCTAAAGTGGACCAGGCACCAAGTGTGAATGATTATGCTTATTTGATGAGGTTTTTTCAAATGGTCCCAATGGAACAAATAAAGAGCAGTTTTTCAACTATGTCACAGTTCTGCTTCCTGGTTGAGAAGCCATAGGAATGCATAGATAGACTTTATCAGGCTGGATTCAACCTGTATTTTAACTATAACATTTTGCAATTGCTGAAATTAACGAAAAATATTTGCTTAAAAATCAATTTACATTGCATTTTTTTGGTAATTGTTTTAAAGCCTGTTAGCAAACACTGCTAACCAGAACCTGATAGGAGTGAGTAAGGTGTGTGGACATCCGTGGGGAAGATTGAGATCCTGAAAACCATTTAAATATCTTCTGTACGCCATCTTTGTTCTAACTCCATATTTGAGTTTTATTGAAAAAGTCATCCTGTCAGAGATTGGGACTGGAGACTAAGTAATCTATTTCAGCTTCACTATTTTTTTTCCCTTCAGAAACATAAAAAATACATCAAAGAAGGATTTTTATCACTGTTTTGCCTTTTGATCCTTCCTAGTCAAGTACTGATATTAAAGTGCATTTCACTTGGCTGTGCTAGTAAGATAAAAATAATCACATAATATACAGGAAAAGTGAAAAAAAAAAAAAAAAAACCAAAAAACAAAACAAAAAACAGTGTCGAAAGCAAATACACTTCTCAACATGTTGAACACAGTTTGAAAGAAGCAATGGATACTTCAGTCAGCCAGATAGGTCCTCAAGCGATTTCAGTGCAGAGGTTTGGATTCTCAAGGGAGTTGGGAGAGGAGAGTGAGATTGTCTTCCCTTTTCTCCTGGGAATTGTTAATGCTCATCCCCCAGAGCCAAAAATGACTTTCTAAAGGCTTTGAGCCCATGTCTTTCTCTGGAGAACCTTAATGTTCTTAT
Organism: Papio anubis; assembly: GCF_008728515.1. NCBI lineage: Eukaryota > Metazoa > Chordata > Mammalia > Primates > Cercopithecidae > Papio > Papio anubis. The sequence continues at coordinate 45,607 of NW_022163652.1, read as the reverse complement.
GTAGTCTAAGGAAAAAGTTACTGTGATGAAATTTTAGTTATTTATTAACATGAGAATAACACAGTGGAGAAAACTGAGATGTAATGAACCAAGGAATCTTTTGCTTAAAAATAAAATAAAATTTGCCTGTTGCAAGTCCTTACACAAAAGCCTCACTGACCTCTGTGAAGTCTTAAGCAAGTCTTTGTGGGATGAAAGAATATACTCTTCTTAAGTTGTACTTTTAGAACCACTCAGGCTTAAAGGGGTATAATTAAAGCTTATTCAATCATTTGTGCCAGTCAGAGCCAGGTTCCTTGTGGAACGTGAAAATGAATTCTGTATGGAGAGAGAATAATAACTGGCTAAAATTTGTGAAGTGTTAAACCTGTTTTAAACAGTTGTTAGAAGTTACCCAAATGAGAAATCATAGTTGGTCTCTGCTGATATAACCATCAGCTTAGGTTTTTTAGAAAGCAGATACATATGTTTTGAATGTAATTATAAATTATGTCAATTCATTATTTAATATTAGTGATGTCATAATATCCCTTTGCAACTTTAGGTTTTTTTTGTGGATACATGTATAATTTTAATTATAGCAATGTTTAGTATTCAATTTACAAGGTTGACAGCATGATCTCTGTATTGCAGGAAGTATTTTAAGATCACATCCAGTGGTACATTTGTTTAAAATAACCTTCTATATTCTTCTTCTGCATATCAGATGTTTAATTTTATTCATAAATCTGTGCTTATAATGTATCTTCTAAAAGTCTCTGAAGATACAAGAGTGAAGTCAAGAATAGTCAGCCAGAACAGTCAGCCATATTAAAATATTATTACTTTTTTCCTAAAAACGCACTAATAAAAACATTTTTATCCTATTATAGTTACAATAGTTCCTTTTTTCTTTATGTCATTTGGCCATAAAACCCCTTGAAAGGCAGGACTCTACAACCCACTTTCTTCTGTTATGTTCTTATTATCTGTATAGTTGGATATATCCATTTTTTTATTCAGTCAACATTTATTGGATGCCTATTGTTTGCCTGAGTTTATGCTACATGTTGGATATAACTAAATTATATAAATTCTTCAGCATTCTATTCTATAACTGATATGTAACTTCTTCCTTTTCAAATAATATTTACTTTTGAGCTTTCAGAAATCACTTTTATAAGCCTGTCAAGCCTATGTTCTTTATCTTAATCTCTACCAAATTTACATATTTACATTTGCAACTATTAACACAACTTTCTACAAGTATGAAGGGTAGTGCGAAGTAAATGTTTTTTAAACCAAATTTATCACCTAATATAAGATCTCTCTTTCTTAAATTTAAGATACAGGGTCTACTGTTCTCTTAACATGAAGAACCTTGGAGGGATCTTTGATTTTTCTGCTTCATTGCCCTCAAAATATTCTTTGTAAAGGCACTTAAATTCACTTCCACCTCTTTACCTCTTTTGTTCCATTCTTTGTTGTTTTACCTGAGAGGCTTGGTTAACCCTTAAGTAATTTATGATCTGGGCCAAAGTGCCCTGTAGTTCTACCCAGCAATGCTCCTCTATTTCCCCATCTCATTTACTTTTACAACCTCCTGGACATCTCCTTTTCCTGTCTTCCATCTTCAGAATGTTTAACTCTCATGTTTGGCTCTATGGTGTGTTTCTTGTTTCAGCTAGTAAATGTGCTCTGCCTTCTAAACAGTTGCTTAAATAAATAGCGCTCCTCTATGAACCCCTTCCTCCACTTGAGCATCAGATCTTTTCCTCTCTACTGAAATACAGTCCTTCAGAAACTTACTTATCTAGGCTGCAGTATCAAATTTTCCTTCTCTACATGAACATATCTATCAACACAAAGTACTTCAGTAGATTTTTCATCCCTAAAAGATAAACAAAAAGACTGTCTCTAGATCCAAGTCATCGCTAGCTATTTTCCTACTCTCTTTTTCAAGAAAGCTTCTTCAAAAAGTCTTCTACATTTGCTATCTCCAATTTATTTTCTCCTGGTCTTTATTTAATAACTAAGTGCTGGCTTAACTCATTGGGTAATCAGGATATTATTGAGAATAAAAGGAAATGCTATTGATAGTGATTGAAGTTAAGTGTGAATCTAGACAGTCTTATGGAAACCAGATACACTACATACTCTTTTAACTTCATTTCATTTTACTTTGCTAGAAAAAATTAATCATTATGGATGGATATTAGTTGTAAATATTTATGGGGTACATGTGATATTTTGATAGAAACATACAATGTGAAATGATTAAATCAGGGCAATTGGGATATCCACTACTTCAAGTACTTATCATTTCTTTGTATTAGGAACATTCCAATTCCACCCTTTTATTTATTTTGAAATATACAATAAATTAAATTATTAACTATAGTTGCCCTATTATGCTACTGAAAACTAGATCTTACTCTTTCTAACTGTACTTTTATACCTATACCATCACATCTCTATCCCCTCTCTCTACTTCCCTTCCCAGCCTCTAGTGACCATCATTCTAGTCTCTATCTCAATGACTTTGATTTTGTTTATCACTCCCACATATGAGTGAGAACATGTGATATTTGTCTTTCTGTGCCTGACTTTTTCACATAACATAATGTCCTTCAGTTCCATCCATGTTATTTCAGATGAGAGGATTTCATTTATATAATTATGGCTGAGTAGTATTCCACTGTGTCTATGTACATTTTCTTTATTCATTCATCCACTGATTGACACTTAGTTTGATTCTGTATACTGGCCATTGTGAACAGTACTGCAATAAAAATGGAAGTGCAAATGTATCTCCAATATACTGATTTCCTTTGGAGATATATATATATATTTCCTTTGGAGATATATATATATATATATATATATATATATATATATCTGGGGAGATATATATATCCCCAGCAGTGGAATTGCTAGATCACACGATAGTTCTTTTTGTAGTATTTTGAGGACCCTTCATACTGTTCTCCATACTACTGTATTAATTTACATCCCCATCAACAATGTATGAGGGTTCCTCTTTCTCTACTTCCTCACAACATTTGTTATTGTCTGTCTTTTTGACAAAACACGTTTTAACTGGGTGAGATGATACCTCATTGTAGTTTTAATTCACATTTGTCTGATGCACGTTTTTTTTATATACCTGCTGGCCATTTGTATGTGTTCTTTTGAGAAATATCTGTTCAGACTTTTGTCCATTTTTTAAGCCACATTATTTGTCTTTTTTTTATTGAGTTGTTTGAGCTATTTGTACATTTTTGTGATTAATCCTTTGTCAGATAGGTGGTTTGCAAATACTTTCTCCCATTCTGCAGTTGTCTCTTCCCTTTCTTGACTATTTCTTTTGCTGTGCAGAAGACTTTTAGCTAGTTGTGATCCCATTTGTACAATTTTGCTTTGGTTGCCTGTGCTTGTAGGGTATTACTAAAGAAATCTTTGCCCAGACTAATGTCCTGAAGAGTTTCCCCAATGTTTTTTTCTAGTAGTGTCATAGTTTCAGGTGTTAGATATAAGTATTTAATCCATTTTGATTTGATTTTTGTTTGGAGAGAGACAGGGTCTAGTTTTATTTTTCTGCATACAGAGATCCAGTTTTCCCAGCATAATTTACTGGAGAGACTGTCCTTTCCCCATTGTATACTTCTGTAGCCTTGTAAAAAATGTATACACTGTAAATGTGTGGATTCCTTTCTGGGTTCTCTATTTTGCTCCCTTGGTCTATATGTCTGTTTTTATGCCAATACCATGCTGTTTTGCTTACTATAGCTTTGTAGTATAATTTGAAGTCACGTGATGCCTCCAGCTTTGTTCTTTTTGCTCAAGATTGCTTTGGCTATTTTGGGTCTTTGGTGGTTTCACATAAATTTTAGAATTATTATTTTTTATTTGTGTGAAGAGTATTGGTATTTTGATATTTTTTGAATTGAAACTGTAAATTGCTTTGGATAGTATGGACATTTTAGCCATATTGATTCATATGATCCATGATCGGGGGTATTGTTCCAGTTCTTTGTATCCTCTTTAATTTCTTTCATCAGTGTTTTTTAGTTTTTATTGCAGAGATATTTCACTTCTTTGGTTAAGTTTATGCTGAGTCATTTTATTTTATTTGTAGCTACTGTAAATGGAATTACTTTGTTGGTTTCTTTTTCCAATTGTTCACTGTTGACATATAGAAATGCTGCTAATTTTTGTATCCTGATATTTTATCCTAAAACTTTATTGAATTTGTTTATGAGTTCTATTTGTTTTTGGTGGAGTCTTTAGATTTTTCTAAATATAAGATCATATGGTCTGCAAACATGACTTTTTTTTTTTTTTTTTTTTTTCAGTTAGGAAGTCTTTTATTGCTTTCTCTTGTCTACTTGCTCTCACTAGTATAACCACCCAATGGGTTCATCTTGCCTGTTGCCAACATAGAGCCGATTTATCAAAACAGGGGGCTTGCAATAGAAAAAGAGCTTTATACATGTAGAGCTGGTTACAAGGGAGACTGGAGTTTTATTGTTATTCAAATCAGGCTCCCCTAAAATGTGGAGGGTTTTTCAAAGATAGTTTGGCAGTGATCAAGGGTTGCCCAGGAATGCAATAAAATGGTCCTTGTGCTCTGAGTCCACTCCTGAGTTGGGGGCCACAGGACCAGTTGGTGGGTAATCCTGTTGTCAGAAATGCAAAAACCTGAAAAGACATATCAAAAGGCCAATCTTAGGTTCTATAATAGTGATATCTACAGGAGTAATTGGGGAAGTCGCAAATCTTGTAACCTCCAGAATAATAGCTGGTAATCACTTATGACTACCTCTAAGCAGAATAGCTCCTCTCATTCTCTTAATCTGGTGATCTCTTTCATTAGTTTTACAAAAGTGATTTAGTTTTGGGAAAGGGCTATTATCATTTAAACTATAAATGAAATTTCTCCCAAAGTTATCTTGTCCCAGACCCAGGAATGACTAAGGCCAGTTTGGAGGTTAAAGGCAAGAGGAAGATTTGTTAGGTCAGATCTCTTTTACTGTCATAATTTTTGGAAAAGTAGTTTCACTAGGACTCCTAGTACTACTGAATCTTTTTAACCCAATTCAGTGAGGCCTTATCCCTATTTCTCCCCCAAAATGCTCTTGTATAATTAAATATAAACCTCTGCAGTGCTAAATATGATGATTAATTCTTGGGCCTCATCTTACTTGACCTATCAGCACTATTTGTCCATTGTATCACTCATTCCTCGTAGAAGCTCTTTTTTCCTTTGTTTACTTAGCTTGTAGGACATCACAGGAATGTGGTTTTCTTCTTCCTTCGTTAGTCATTATTTCTCAGTCTCAATTGCTGGTCTCCTCTTCTTCTCTCCTACCACCTTAGCCTTGGAATATATCAGGGCTCAGTTCTTGAAACATTTCTCTTTTCTATTTACATTCACTCTGCTGGTAAGTCTTTTCTATAAAATGACTTATCTCTATGCTATGACTAAGATTTTGAAAATATATATTCAAAACTTTTTTTTTCAAATCCCTAAGGCACTTAACTATAGATTATAATACATAAACTAGAATAGTCTTACATTTATATGTCAGGAAAAGGTATTTCTCATAAACAATCTAAAAATACTGTATTTTCAAATTCAAGTGACATAAAAAAGACCTTGACTTGTTTAAAAAATTATTTAGGTACTCGAGTCAAGATAATTCTTTTGAAGATATTTTTCTTGTTGAAAGTAGCTCAAAATAGATAAGATTTAATTTACCTCTCATAACATAATTTTATTGGTGTTCAACAATTGTGCAATATTTGTCAGAGAACTGGGTTATGCCAGGAACAAATGCTTTAGGGCATGCAATCAGTCAGTGTCATCAGATATAGTGCACAGTCCCAGAGTGACAGTGCCAGTCAAACTGGTGACTCCTGGGAGATGAAGGAAAGGAGGTAAACGAGTGCTCCTTAGTAGATACTTGCAGGAGAATTCCTCATGCTGCTTTTAGGCAACCACAGTATTGCTTTTCTGGCAATATTGCCTGTTTTCGTCTTCTTGAGCAGGTGTAACAAACTACCATATAGTAAGTGGCTTAAACAGACATTTAGTTCTCACAGTTCTGGAGACTAGAAGACCATGATCTGCATGAAAGTTTTGTTGGGTTCTCAGTGAGGGCTCCTTTCCTGGCTTTCAGAAGACCATCTTCCCACTGTATTCTCACTTGGTGGAGAGAGGAAGCTCTGGCGTCTCTTCCTCTTCTTATAAGGCCACTAATCCCATCATGTGAGTTCTACAATGACCTCATAGACCTCATCTAAACCCAATTACCACCCAAAGACCCCATCTCCTAGTACTATCACATTGAGAGTTAGGGCATTAAGTTAAATTTTGGGACTTACATACTTTCAGTCTATAATTGCTGTTGCTTCTTTAAGGCAAACTTACTCCAGAATCCATAATTCATTGAGTGAAAGTTTTATGTAGTAGATAAGGGCTACCAGTGACCACCGAGATAGATTGAATCAACATAAAATTAAATATCTAAGTTCAGTTCTAGCACTTGCTCTCTGCTGGATGAGGAAGCCTCTTAACTTCTTGCCCCCAGTTTTTTAATAGGTAGAATAATGGAGTTGAGTCGCAGGAGCTTATGGTTTCCTTCTAGCTCTAAAACAACAAAATGTTCTGACAAAAGCAAGCTTGTTTTTTATTGAAAGAAACACCTTAATATTTAATAACTAAGAACTAGACTATCTTATAATACATTGCTTTGCCATTGAAAATCTTTGCACAAAAAAATCTGTAAAACACATTTTGACTTCCCCTATAGAACAAATTTAGCAATGAGCAAATTCTTCGTCTATTTGCCTCATAGATTTCCTTCCTGAATATCACCTCATTTTATTCTGAGTATTTAGTGAAAGTCAAATTCCAACAGATGAGTCATCTTCTGTAGCTCTTGGTTCCCTCATGGCTTCTAATTTATGAATCTGTATTGGAATCTGTACTTGACTTGTATTTGTTGCCTATATTTAGCTCAAGTTCAATGTGGACTACAAAACCACATCTGGTCTCCAGAACTCCCAGATCTAACCACTGGCAAAAGTCTTTTCCAACTGATAAGGAACTTCACTTAAACACCTTCAGCTGGAAGCACTGTCCAAATGCTCTCAGCTGTCTGGCTTGGCACCTGGAACTGTCCCCATTGCATTTTGGTATGACGTGAGTGGGTGTCACTTTCTGAATACCTTGAAATGAAAGAAATCCTTGAATTCTAAAATGTGCCAGAATGTGTAGCATTTATAAAAGATAATAAATTTAATTTCTTATTTGTAATAGAAAGTAAGTAATGTAATAAAGTAATATTTAGAATTACATAACACCATTAGAACCACACATTTTCAGGAAAATGAATATGATTTGGGATCCTCATTTTCACTGCAACAATCTGTGGGAAGTGTGTTAACCAGCTCCCATGCCAGTCTTGATTCTATCTGACCATAGTATTAACTGCTGTGCTTTGGGTATACTTGCTGAGTGTATGCACAAAATGTTTTATTTTTCATTTCCAAAAGAATTATGTTATTTAGTATAAGGCATAAAAGTGTGTGCAAATCAGTAGTAAGCATATAATATGTAAATAGTTTTGATTATGGGATTTTACACAATTAGGGTAAAAACATTGATGTCTTTGCCACCAAATCAACCATGTCTACAGTGATAAATATGGGAAAGTTGATTGCAATAGTTTGGGATCTGAAAAGCCTTAGAACTGAGTACTGCAGTTTTGACACAAACAAGTATCGAAGTTATTTTTATTTCAATGACAGCATTAGGATGTAATAGAAACCCTTGAAAGAGGAGGACGTATAGTGTGACAGGAGCACAGAGGATCCTTTCACTTGCCCTGCAGCATTTCACACAGAGTCCTATCTCCTGATTCAGAGGCCAGATGTGGGTATTAGTCAGGCATGTGTGGCTGTGTATGGTATGTCAGTTGTAATGTAATTGGTGGAGAAGAGATTTATTTTTATACTCCTCTCCCTAAAAGTCATTAATAATTAATTAAACTTTTGTGTCCTTTAGGGCAAATTCAAAGAGCAGTTGCGAAGGCGTACTGAAAACACCATGAAATTTAACTCATGGCAATCTCAAAACAGCTTATGTATGAGCTTCTTTTTATTTTGACACTATTTTCCATTAAAATTCATAGGGAGAAAGAGACAGACAAAATGTTTGTGGGTTTTTCTGAATGGAAATACCATTAGAGAATGATCTCAGCTATGGAAGAAACTACTCTAAAATTCTGGAAAAGTCATAAACATCATTTTTCCTTGTTTTTATTCCTCCAGCAAAAAATGGAAGGGTAGCCAAAATTTTCAAAGGTAGTCAGTGACAAAAAGCCTTTTTATTCTTGATGAATTGGAAAATTATCCTTTTACTTCCCTAAATGTTTTTGTAACAGTAGCTAAGCCATGTATCTCTGAGGTTTAAAAGAAATCCAGTGCTCACATAACCTTTAATGTTCTCCTCCAAGAAATTTTTGATGAGTAATAATTTCCAAGAAAAATGAGCCTTTTTTTTTTTTTAGTAATTTCTTACCCTAAATACAGGCATACCTCATTTTATTGTGCTTCTCAGATATTGAATTCTTTACAAATTGAAGGTCTGTGGCAACCCTGCTTTGAGCAAGTATATTGGTGCCATTTTTTTTCAGCTGCATGTGCTTACTTGGTGTCTCTGTGTCACATTTTACTAATTCGTATGATATTCCAAACTGTTTCATTAATATTATATCTGTTATGGTGATCTGTGAATAGTGATCTTTGATGTTACTGTTGCAATTGTTTTGGGAGCACCACGAACTATACCTATATAAGACAGGGAACTTGATAAACGTGTGTATATTCTGATTGCTTCACCAACCAGCTGTTTCCTCATCTTCCTCTCCTCAGGCCTCCCTGTTGCCTAAGACACAGCAATACCAAATTTAGGCCAACTAATAACCCTACAATAGCCTCTAGGTATTCAAGTGACAGGAAGAGTTACATGTCTTTGACTTTAAAACTAGAAAAGATGAAACTTACTGCGAAAGTCATGTCAAAAGCTGAGATAGGCCAAAAGGTAGACCTCTTGTATAAAACAGGTAGGCAAGTTGAAAATGCAAAGGAGGCATTCTTAAAGGAAATTAAAAATGATACTCCAGTGATCACATACATGATAAGAAAGCAAAATAGGCTTATTGCTGATGGAGAAAACTTTAGTGATCTGGTCTGAAGATCTATTGAGCCATAAAATTCTCAAATACTAATCAAGAGCATAGCCCTAACTGTCTTCAATTTTATGAAGGCTGAAAAAGGTGAGGAAGCTGCAGAAGAACAGTTGGAACCCAGAAGAAGTTGTTTCATGCGATTTTAGGGAAGAAGTTTTCTCCATGACATAAAAGTACAAAGTGAAGCAGTGAGTGAGGATGTAGAAGCTGCAGCAAGTTACGCAGAACATCTAGCTAAGATAGTGATGAAAGTAGCTACACGGAGCAGCAGACTTTGAATGTCGACGAATCAGCTTTTTATCGGAAAATGATGCCATTTAGGAATTTCATAGATAGAGAGGAGAAGTCAAAGCCTGACTTGACAGTTTCAACGGACAGGATGATTCTTTTGTCAGGGGATAATGCAGTTGGTGAATTTTAAGTTAAAGCCAATGCTCATCTTATTGACTACTCTGAAGATCCTAGGGCCCTTAAGAATGATGCTAAATCTACATCTGAGGACTCAGATGATTACTAGTATTTTTCAGCAGTAAAAATATTTTTAAATTAAGGGGTTTGTATATTTTTATATACAATGCTATTGCACACTTAATATACCACCGAATAGTGTAAAGATAACTTGTATAAGCACTAGAAAACCAAAAAATTGTCTGACTTATGTTATTTCAATATTTACTTTATTGTAATGGGTATACCCTATTATTCATTTTGGAAGTGCTTCCAGTGCTTTGGAGGTGGGCGAAGTGTGGAAGGGAGATCGTGGGTGTGTGTGTGTGAAACAAAGGGAAACTGACCTCTCTTTTATGTGTGGTATAAGAAATGGATTTTTCATTTATTCCAGCAAGAGCTGTAAGTTCCGCAGCAAGTGTACCCCAACACTTGATATAATGAGATTGGGTACTTCTGGTCTCTTGATAAGATGTTTCAGGACTCAGCCTGAGAGGACTTGTACCATCATATGTCTTCACTGTCTCACTCTTGGTCAGCTGGAGGCTGAATTTCAGCATGAAAATTCACTAATGAAGCCTCTTCAGTTGCTGGAGGCTGAACTTTAACAGAGGCCTCTGCGATTGTAGTGGCTGCCTCAGCAGCAGGAGTCTCTTCAGGTGGCGGCTGAACTTGGGCATGGGTCTCCTCAGCAGGACTGAGCTCTGCTTAAGCAGTGGCATCTTCAGCTAATGGAGAATGTATTTCAGCTGGGAGGTTTTTCTATTGGTAGAGGCTCTATTTCAGCAGAAGCGACATTATTATTATTATTATTATTATTATTATTATTTTAAATAGCAGAACCTTCTGCTACAATAGGACTCGGCATCTTATCTTTCATTCCGGAAATCTCAGATGATTCAGCTCTCTCTCCCTCACTTGGTTCACATCTGTTATGGATTGAATTGTGTTTCCCAAAAAGGTGTGTTGGAGTCCCAGCTGCCAGTACCTGTGAATATGAGTTTCTTTGGAAACAGGGTCTTTGCAGATGTAATCAGATTAAGATGGTGACCTTATAAGAAGGAAAACAACTGGGCACAGACACAAAAGAAGGATGGGCATGCGAAGTTTGAGAGATCAGAGTTATGTTGCCACATAGTAAGGAATGTCTGGGGTTACTAGAGGCTTCAGAGGAAGCTGGCCCTATCCCCACCTTGATTTGGGATTTCTAGCTCCAGAACTTTGAGGGAATAAATTTATTTTATTGTAACTCAAAAAAAAAAAAAAAAAAAAGGAGGAAAGGAAGGAAGAAAGGAAGAGCATTCTTGGTACTTATCTGGGTTGTAACACACTGTTGCAGAGTTCTGGATGGTTAGACGTGACCTTTATCTCATTCATTTCTAAGGCTTATATAGCCTCCTCACCATCCAAGGTGTAATGGTCTAAGTGATATCAATAGAAAATGAAATATTATCTTGTGATGGTTAATACTAAGTGTCAACTTGATTGGATTGAGGGATACAAAGTATTAGTCCTGGGTATTTCTGTGTGGGTGTAGCCAAAACAGATTAACATTTAAGTCAGTGGGCTGGGGAAGGCAGATCCACCCTTAATCTGGTATGTAAAATCTTATCATCTTCCAGTGAATACAAACCAGGCAGAAAAACGTGAAAAGGAGAGACAGGCCTAGCATCCCAACATATATCTTTCTCCTGTGTTGGATGCTTCCCGCCGTTGAACACCAGACTCCAGGTTTGTCAGTTTTGGACTCAGCCTGGCTCTCCTTGCTTGCTGACAGCCTACTGTGGGATGTTGTGATTATGTAAGCTAATACTTAATAAACTCCTCTCTCTATACACACGCACACACACACACACACACACACACCAACTTAACCTTTATATTTTATGTCACATGTCCAAATCTCACCTTGTCTCTAACAGTTCACAGAACCATATTGTAGGTCCTATAATTGATGTCATTCATACAAGAGACTAAATGTCAGATATATATACACACACACATACACACACACACATATGCACACATATATATATATATCTCCTATTAGTTCGGTCCCTCTAAGAGAACTCTAATACATATCTGTACCCAGATACATCAGTAGTGATCTTGAAAGCCCTGACAGTTCATAGAACGAAAGCACAATAAATCAAGAGAGACTTCCTCTCCTGGTAGCCTGCATTGAGAGCGCTATCAATGGCCTACCATCTTGTGCAAAAAGGCCAGGACAAAGGGATTGAATTGACAGTTGAAGCATCTAGAATGGACTTGTATTTTAAAATTTTTCAGTGTTCCCATTCTTAGAGCCTTCAACATCTGATTTAACCTCAATGTTCTAAATAGTTGATGATTCAAAGATTTTTACCAAGAGGACCTTTGTATTCTATGTCACATAGGCAAATCTCATCTTGCCTCTTACCAGTTCACAGAACCATGTTGTGGGTCCTATTATTGATGTCATTCATGTAAGAGACTAAATGCCAGATATATACATATGTATGAGTCCATTCTCACACTACTATAAGAACTGCCTGAGACTGAGTAATTTATAAAGAAAAGAGGCTAAATTGACTCACAGTTCCACATTACTGGGGAGGCCTCAGGAAACTTACAATCACGGGAGAAGGGGAAGCAGGCACATCCTTCATGGTGGCAGGCTACAGAGATCACGTGAAAGAAGAACTGTCAAACATAAAACCATCAGTTCTCATAAGAACTCATTCAGTATCATGAGAACAGAATGGGAAAAACTGCCCCATGATCCAATCACCTCCCTCCCTCAACACGTGAGGATTACACTTTGAGATGAGATTTGGGTGGGGACACAGAGCCAAACAATATCAACATACATATTCTAATATTCTGACAACTTACCTGATGTTTCTCCTGACTTTTAGTAGCATATCTATGCACATTGCCATTAGTTAAAGGACAAACTATAGATATGAATACAACAAAAGTAGGTAAATAATAGATTGGAGTGGAGAGAGGGGAAGAGAGGGAGAATTTTACCTGAGTGATAGAAGTAGATGTATAAGTTCCACCCATTTACCGTGCAATTTATTATCTGGAAAAAGATCTATAAAAATTGTTTTCAAAGCATGATCTCATAATATATGTTACTCTTCAGATTGAATAAAGCTATTCTGTAAAAATTGAATATTGGTGATTCTTATCCTCCAATTAATAGATATAAAACAGTTTTTGTGTCAAAGTATTGTGAATTAAAATTCTGACTCTACCAATTAGCATTAAAGTTGACCTTGATTGACCTGTTTAGTATTTCATTCTGAGCCCATTTCTTTGCCTGTCAACTGGTAACATAAATACATACCCTGTAATATTATGCTGAGGGTCAAAGGAAGATGTGTAATCACTAATACAGTATCTAGAATATAGTTGATATTCAAAAAGTAATACTTTTCTTCTGTCCTGCATTTCACATTGCACTGGACGGCAACATCCTTTTGTATTCAAAACCATTCAGCTAAATAACATTAATTAAAATTCTGCTATAGATTAGCATCATCGTGGTAGCTGTTCAAATAAATTAACAGCAAAATAATAAATAACATGTTTGACTAAAGAAGCAGATATAATCTCATAAAATTATAAATATTTACAACATATTACAACTATGACAAACATATATTTTTGTGTTTATATTTGTGAGAGAGACATTTACCAGAACTGGAGAGACTAGGTAGGAAGACAGAGGACACATCACGAAAAGAGAGTGGCCTGAATGTCTACTAATTTGGCAGCTCACTTTGCCCAGTGTCTCTGGTCATTTCTATTTATTGTATTAACCAGTAAAATTATAGGCCAGCTTTGGGAGTGGGTATGTATCTTCACTATTTTGTGTGCATGTGTATGTGTGTATCTGTACAATATTTAGAGCTGACAGTAAAAAGACATATAGATAAATCAGTGGCTGGGGTCTAGGTGGAATATAATTATACACTGCCAAAGGAGCAACCCCAGAAGAGACACTCAGAGATATGATGAATGAAAAATACATATTGATGCACTGTGCAGTTTCTTACTCAGGGATCATTCACAGAAATCTTTTTCTCCATAGGGACTTTAGGATGCCTTGACTTGTAGCTAATTGCACCATTCATTTAGTGCTTGGGACAGCTGTCCTTTCTCTGTGTCAATGTCTGTATCCCCAGGAGAAGTTGAAATAGAATGTTTTTACCTTACTGTGATAAGTCTTTTATAAAATAAAGAAAAGGATCTATAATTTACACCGTTATTATATTTTACCACCCATTCTAATTACTTAATATTAGGATCAAAATATAGATTCTCTTTCATTATTGTTGTATGCCATTCTGAAGCAATGTTTGTCTTTAATTGGGAGGGGAGCACATTTCCTGTTGATTTATTGAAGAGAAAATTCTGCCTGGAATCTTTGAAAACTCTGCCTACCATCTTTGAATGCCTTATTTTTTATCTTTCTAGTAAAAAACACAGTGTCTACATGTCTAGCTGTTAACTATCACTAGAAACTTGGAAGAGTAGTAAGTAAAAGTGTAAGTCAGAAATGAAAATTTCATAGACTTTGGCAGCAAATTTAAAAGCAATGCAAAATAAGATAATTTTGTTATTTTTTCCTCACTTCTTGGAAAATCACTGCAGAGCTCAAAATGTGGTGGCACCAAGAATTTCACATATAATTTTATTTTTAGCTTTTAATCACATTATCTTACCTTGTCTTCACTTTAATATATTTATATCCCAATGCAAATATTTTGAATAGATGCATAACCTTGCATTTTAAGAATTTCAGACAAAAAGAAGAATGGAAAATATCTCCAAGTGACACAATCTTTGCTTTTGTTGGATGTAGCCAATTGCACACAATCCAGATGACTCATATGTGGACTGCTAAAACACAAAATATTTCTCTCTCTCCTTGTCTTTATTCCTCTCATTCTATTATTATCTCTCCATCTTTCTTTTACTGTTTCTTCTTTCCTATTTTTTCGATACTCATAATTTATATATACCCAAAATACCTCACAATATCTGAGTAAATGCACAGGCCAAAGAGGCATGAGATAAGAATTTGAAGGCATCAATATGAGAGAATAATCAACAAGGAAGAGTTTTACTGCCAAGATTATTATTTTTATCCTTTAAGGCTTTTTTGTCAGATAGTTTAAACGAAGAGTTAAATTTCTTGTTGGGTTTCTGTCACTTTTGGAAATAGTCCTTCAATCCTGTGTATATAGGCTTACTAGAATATTTTTGCATAATGCTTAAAACAGCTGTTAAAACTCAAATGAGTTTTGATGCAATATTACTTTTATTTAAATTTTTATTCCTTGTTTCCAGACAACCCAACTCTTTCTTTAATTGATCTGCTGTTTTCATTACATTTCATTGCCACCATATCACTTATTATGACTACTACAGGCCTAGATTTACCAACTGCCAAAATGAATATACTGAATTCAGCTACAGCAAATCTTTATTAAAACAAAACAAAACAAAACAAAAAACAACGCTACATAAAATCCAAGACTTCTTCCTGATAACAGTAACAAAATGCTAATTAGAACTGTGGTTACAAAATATCTTCATTCACAGACCATTCTATTTCTGGTGAAATTTACTTTTGGAGTCTCAAGAATTCCAGGGATATCAATTGAGTGTTCATTTCTTTTTTCTCCCATTGATCTGGTGATATGCTAGAGCCAAGCAGTTTTAAACAAAAATTCCAAGCTTTTGTATTTAGAGTTGTATTACCGGTTGACTTTTTCTAGGTTAGGGGCAAGTTAAAGAGCATTAAATGTTTTAGAATGATGTTTAGAAATTGGATTATATAAGAAATTTCTCAACCTTGTCAATAGCAGCAATTCTAGACTTAGATTTATTTGATCTGGGACACATTCAAAACACATTGTGGTTTTGCTTCCCATGAGATTTAATTCAACATTTTATTGAGCTTCTATGTACCAGAGTCTTTGCTAAACATAAGGAAACTTAAAGATGAAAACCATACAATTCCTACCTTCCACAAGCTTACACACCTAGGGGAGAAATGAGGCAAGAAAACACACAGATAATCACACCCTGAGGATGCTTCCCTTCCAGGTCCTCACTAATAACAAACAGCTCAAAAAAGCACAGATAGTCCTCTGAATTGTAGGTCACCCTGTCTTCCTCCCATAATTATGGACACTCAGGTCAATTTAAGTCAATTAAATTTAACTTAATGAACATAAGTGCAACAGACTAAACTAAATTGGGAACGCCATCTTTCTGGAGAATGGAACTAAAGTTTTCTAGAAACTTTTCATTCTATTGTTCATTTTGCATTTCATTTTTCTTATAGTGGGCGTGAGTATACTTGCCCATTTGTGCCCAAAGTAGAGTGAAGCAGGGCTTGAATAACTCTGAACATTATAGCATTGGAGATCTCATCTAGGCTCTGCCTTACTAAGCTTGTTGTTTCGGTATTGGGAATCTAAAGGAATCAACAGCTTTATGCGTTATTAAATATTGACCTCAGATAGATTCAGAAATGCCAAGAAATAGAGCTTCACTATTGAAATAAGCATTATGTAGAAATCCTAAGGTAAAATATATTCCAGAGAAAGAGTCTTCAATAACACATAGAAATGTAAGGAAACTCATGACAAATAGGTATTAATGAAGGATGAATACTGGAACTCATTTTTAGAACGAAGTGCTGGAAAGGAAGACTTGGTAGGCCAGAAGAAAACTGACACAAATTTAGGGAGTTATGTGCTAAAATATGATTTTATATATGTTTCCTTTTTAGTATCTGCAAAAAAAATTCTTGAAGACTATGCATCAAACTTTGAACAATAGGTACCCCAATTATGGGATAATTATAATAGTTATTAACAAATTTTAACATGCAAATTCATGTAATCTTAACCAGAAAAATATTATATATCAATAGCTGCTTATTTTTTTTAAAATTTTTAGTTGGTAAGAGCTAAGTGAAATTGGGAACGTTATATAAAGTAAGTCACAGTCAACATATTATTTGTGTTTAGAGCAGTGCTCATGGGCGCTGACTAGGAAACAATGTCCAGTGTTGACTTACTGAAAGGCAGATCATTTTCTCTATCTGGAAATGTACTTGACTATAAGTCTTAAAAACTCTCTTCATTTGAAAAAAGAAATACAAGCAAAGTTATTGTGTAATTCTAAGAATCTTCTGTTGCTGTAAAATTATGTGACTCTAATGTGTAGAAAACATTAGAAATATCTAGGACAAAAGAAGCCCAGATGGTACATGGTCAAGACTATGTGACAATGAAACTATAATGAGGCAAAGAGGTCTTTTCTATTTTGTCATATGAGGTATTGCATAGTTCTGCCTTTACTCATTCTAGAGTAATTATAAAATTTCTAAGAAAAAATTATCAGATTTTCTAGTCTTAGAAAGTCTGTCTAACTCAAATACTCCTTTGAGTTTACATATATGTGTATATATTTATGAATATATATGTCTTTATATGCTATATAGAGACATTTATATTTAGTGTGTCATATATGTTATATATATATTTGTTATGGTATATATACATACAAAAATATTTAAATTTCATATACTCACATCCATTTCTTGTATTTCATTAAATATAATAAACAATGTTAAAACCCCGTATCTTACACCCTATTCAATAAATGGTGCTTGGACAATTAAATTACCAGATGCAGTATAATGAAACTGGACTTTACCTCTCACCATATAAAAAAATTAACTCAAGATGGATTAAAATCTTAAATAAAAAACTTCAAACTATAAAAAATCTTAGAAAAAAACCTTAGGAAATACTCTTCTGGACATTGGCCTAGGCAAGTAATTTATAACTAAGAATTCAAAAGCAAATGCAACAAAAACAAAAATGGACAATTGAGACCTAATCAAAGAGCTTCCACACAGCAAAAGAAACTATCAACAGGGTAAACAACAAGCTACAGAAGGGAGAAAATATTTGCATGCTATGCATCCAACACAGAACTAATATCCAGAATTATCAGGAACTTAAAAAACAAATAACCCTGTTAAAAAATGGGCAAAGGACATGAACAGACACTTCTCAAGAAAAGACATATGAGCAGCCAACAAATACACAAAAAAAATGCCCAACATCGCTAATCATCAAAAAAATGCAGAACAAAACCAGATTGTGATAGCATCTCACACGTCAGAATGGCTGTTACAGAAAAATCAAAAAACCAGGAGATGCTGGTGAGGCTGAGGAGCAAAGGGAATGCTTACACACTGTTAGTAGGAATGTAAATTACTTCAGCCACTATGGAAGGTAGTTTGCAGATTTCTCAAAGAACTAAAAATAGAACTACCATTTGACACAGCAATCCCATTACTGGGCATATACCCAGAGGAAAATAAATAATTCTACCAAAAATACACATGCACTCATGCATTTTATGCAGCACTGTTCACAATAGCAAACACATGGAATCAACCTAGGTGTCTATCAACAATGGATTGGATTAAAGAAATGTGGCACGTATACTCCATGGAATACTGTGCAGCGATAATAAGCAAACTCAAGTTCTTTGAAATAACTTGGATGCAGCTGGAGGCCATTTTCCTAAGTGAATTAACACAGAAACATAAAATCAAAGGCCACTTGTTCTCACTTTTAAGTGGAAGCTAAACATTGTCTACACTCACATATAAAGATGGAAACAATACATGCTGGAGAATCTAAAAAGGGAGAGATAGAGGAGGAAGAGTTGAAAATTACCTATTGGGTCCTATGCTTACCATTTGGATGACTGATTCAGTAGAATCCCAAACCACAGCATCACATTAATAAACCTATAAGTGTACTCCTTGAATATAAAATATATATATTGTCCAAATCGGTTTTCAATACAAGTCTCTTAATATTATTTTCCTTTAGTATGCTGAATAAAACTCATATTCAGCATGGGCTTTTAGTAAAAAGAGAAAAGATAGAAAAGTTAAATATCATATTTTGCTCCAGTATAAAGAAAGTAAAGCATTCATTATAGATTTTGAATACATTTTATTTTAATATATTCAAACATTTCAGATACTTCATTGTATTTGTGTACATTTTTAATATCCATTTTCATTTTGGATAATTTTCACTGGATTATAATTTTCATGAGCAGACTTTGTCTGCTTTATGTACAGACACAAGTACTGTGATTTGCACATACTATGTGATCAATGGATTTAATGAACTGAACAGTACATACATAGAATTCTAAACACTCACAGATTTATATATTTCCACACTCTGGGACAATGCATTTTCTTTTTGTAGCCCAAAAATCACTAATTAAGAGAATGATTAAACCTCTAAGAAAATGTATGTCAGTAAACTTTCATTTCTTAGTGATCTAGAATTAGTCAACGTGCAGGAAAACAAAAACAAAAAGAAAACCTCCATATGATGTGTGTGGTAGGCAGAAGAATGGTGCTTTCATGATGTTCACATTGTGAGACAAAGTAACCAATATAAAAAGCCATGTAATATGATTTGGGTGTATGTCCCCACCCAAATCTCATCTGGAATTGTAATCCCCATGTGTCAGGGGAGGGGCCTGGGGAGGTGATTAGATTAGGGAGGCAGTTTTCCCCATGCTGTTCTTGTGACAGTGAGTCACACCACACCTAAAGGATAAAGGACCCTAGTACTTTTCTTTCTTTTCCTACGCATAAGTTGAAGTCTAACAGACTTAGCAATTATGCTTCTGTGATCTATAATCAGTTGTACTCTAGCACTCAAACTTTGATGTAATTTTGCCAACACTAAACATCCACCTCCTGTATATAAGCCGTGGGCTGAAAGACCGTGCTGCAGCAGTCTGCTAGAACCTCTTTAGGGGGCTACTCCAGGGGCACAGGCCTCAGTCTATAGTCCTCAGTAAGACTTCTGGATAAAACTAACTTTAATTCTTTAAAAGCTTGATCTTTTCCTTTTGTCATCAACATTCCAATTGCCATAATTTATGAATATATGTTGTCACATGGCAAAGGTGAGTTAAGGTTGTAGGTGGAATTAAGTTTGCTAATTGGCATGTGAAAATTTTCCTGGATTATTAGGAAAGGCACAATCTAATCATGAGTCCTTAAAGTGAAAGAAGGGGCAAAAATGTAGATCAGAGAGACTGCAGTGTAAGAAGAGAGGTTGATCAATGGGTATGTCAAGCGCATTAATTATTTTTGAGTTTGCAAATGTTTTTCTCTGTGATTAGGCCACCTGTTTTTGCTAATTGGTGTTTACTGATGTCAGGCTCCTACTTTCTCACAGAGACTGGGAGATATGAGTGTTATTTTTCTTAATATTTACATTTCAAAGAGATAATTCCCAGGTCTTTGAGGAAGACACTTCTACATTGTAAAACTAGTAAGAGGCTTTTGAAAAGATTTGTATTTCAAAGGAACAGAGAAAGAATTTATAATCTTTATAAAGTAAATGCTGTAAGAAAAGAGGGGTCACGGCCTAGAGTCAGGAAGAAACCTACCTAAAATTCAGTCAAGCTGAAGAAAATATTAATGCAGCCTTGGTCAGTAGTCAGTAGATTTTCCAAATTCTATGCATCAGATGTAATTCACGTGGTATTCACTGGTTTATGACCACTGTCAGGGTGCAGGGTGTCATACCCCAAAATGTGGTGCTTTAGCATGCAGAGTACTTTGAATTAAAAGAAATCAGGATGTTATAGAAGCTGCTTCAGAATAGAAACATTCTACCCGTCTTTTGCTTCTCTCCCTTCCCCCAGCTGCAGGGAGGAACTCTATCTGCAATTTCCTTATCTGCTAAAAAATCTTTCCAAAAGAAATGCAATTATCTCAAGAGTCTTGCTAGGAGTCTTGACAAATAAAGAAAGATTAACCACTAGATAAAACAAGAAACTAAAGACCCAGAAAGACATTTCCCTTGTTCTTCTGAGGGCAGGTCTGAGAGCTTACCTGGGAGACTATCTGTATAGTAAGACAACCTTTGTTCATGGTGAAGTTCTGCCTCTCACCTTGCTGCCACCTCCTCTAGAGATCAGAGCAACTCTGTCCGAGACTACTATTCCTTTTTATTTATTTTTTTTTTTATTTTTTTTTGAGACAGAGTGTCGCTCTGTCACCCAGGCTGGAGTGCAGTGGCCAGATCTCAGCTCACTGCAAGCTCCGCCTCCCGGGTTCACGCCATTCTCCTGCCTCAGCCTCCCGAGTAGCTGGGACTACAGGCGCCTGCCACCTCGCCCGGCTAGTTTTTTGTATTTTTTAGTAGAGACGGGGTTTCACCGTGTTAGCCAGGATGGTCTCGATCTCCTGACCTCGTGATCCACCCGCCTCGGCCTCCCAAAGTGCTGGGATTACAGGCTTGAGCCACCGCGTCCGGCCTCCTTTTTATTTTTTAATTTCAATTTTTAAATACAATTTTCTATGCAGGAGGTACATGTGCAGGTTTGTTACATATGTATACTGTACACAGGTAGTGAGCATAGTACCCAAAAGATAGGTAGTTTTTTAACCCATGTCCACATCCCTCATCCCTCCAGCAGTCCACAGTATCTTTTATTCCTATGTTTATGTCCATGGGTGCTTAATGTCTAGCTCCCACTTGTAAGTGATAACGTGTTGTATTTGGTTTTCTGTTCCTTCACTAGTTCACTTAGGATTATGCAGACCATTGTTCTTTGGTCTCATTCATGTCCCCTGAAAATCATCTGTGACTCCTAAAATTACCTACTTCCCCTCATTTACCTCCCACCCTATAAAAAAAGTGTAAACATTTAAAGTTCAACCATCTTGCCCTTCTTTAAGTCTCATATTTTCAAGATTCCTGTGTTCATATGCATGTAAATAAATTTGTATACCTTTTCTTCTATTAATCTGTCTATTGGCCAGGTACAATGGCTCATGCCTATAATCATAGCACTTTGGGAGGCTGATGTAGGAGGATCACTTGAGCCTTTTTCCCTTTGCTCCAGTCTTGATAAATAATCTAGACAATCTGCTTAGAAGAGAGTAAAACTGGTATTTCTTTGCTTCATAATTTCTACATTTCTCATCTGGTACAGAGAAAAGCCAAAGTGATTAGAATCATCTGCAAGGTCCCACCTTCGGTGCATACTTTCCTTTCTCTGGCATCCTTGCCTCCCATCTGTTCCTTAATCACTTTGCTCTACTCCAGTGAACTCCTTGCTTCAATACAAATGATTCTGATTTGCTTTCACCTCGGTATCTCTGCATTTGTTATTCCCAGACTGGCATGATTTTACCCAGATACACATGTGCTCACTTCCATAGTTCATGAATGTCCCTAATAAGATGTTGCTTATTAGAAATAACTTTTTGGACCCCTTTGTATAAAATGTATAACATACCCCTAAACTTTCTATCTCCTTTTGCTGACTTTCTTGTTCTATCACATAATCACCATCTAACATACAATATATTTTATGTATTCATTTTGCCATTTTGTTAATTTGTCTGCTTCTTCCAACTTGAATTAAATTCCCAATTGAAAATTTTTTTTATTAATTTTGTTCTCTGGTATTCATGACATTTGAAACAATGTCTTGTAATTATAGGTTTTCATGAAATATTTGATAAAGGAATGCATCCTTCAAGGACTTGAGACTATGCTTATGAATTACTCTCTAAAAAACCAGATGTTCGGGGCTTGTGAACATTGCCCAATGTGGATGTTCTATGTTTTTTTTGCTACAAGATCAGTTGGGATAAGTTACTAGTTTAACTTGAAAGGTGATTAATCTGGAAACTAACATAAAATCATTGAACGTCTTGAGAAACATGCCTTACCAACTTGGCTAACATTTCACTAATATTATTATACCCGTTGCCTGACACTTTGCATACTGCACTCATTGTCTTTCACCAAGAGACTGTTAATGTCAGACACTGGAGCCTATCTATCATGATGTCTTATTAAATTTCCTCAAATCCTTCTATATCAAAGTGGTGGCAAATTCATCAATATACACATAGATAATGGAGCTTTGGAATACAGTGATGCAGCAAGAGGAACACAGCAAAATGAAATATTTAATATGCATAATATAATATTTAGCATAGTTAGGTGAATATGTCCACCATTGTTAGACATCTTTACCAACAGAAAACCAGTAGATATAACACCTATTCAAGCTAACTAAAGCCAGTATTGCAGAAGCAGGTTTCAGTTGCTCAAGAGACACTAATCCCTCTTCTTGTCCCATGGTACATTCAGGCCTTCATCTCTGATGGCTTTTCCTACTCTCTTCAACTCTGCTCCATTTTTGAATTATTCTTGTGTGGATAGTAGTACAGATAGTGGATAGTAATTCTCTACTCATTTACTGTATTTCAATTCTTGTCTACTTTTCTCCCATATTCCTTTTTCTGATCACATTTGTGCAGTCTGACCCAGGATAGAAACTCATTTTTCGCCAGCACTGCTCCTATTTAATTTTTTTTTCACATAAACCAGTATTTCTTTTTATTATTATACCCTATGTTCTAGGGTACATGTGCACCACATGCAGGTTTGTTGCATATGTATACATGTGCCATGTTGGTATGTTACACCCATTAACTCATCATTTGCATTAGGTTTATCTCCTACTACTATCCCTTCCCTATCCCCCCACCCCACGACAGGCCCCAGTGTGTGATGTTCCCCCTCCTGTGTCCAAGTGTTCTCATTGTTCAATTCCCACCTATAAGTGAGAACATGCGGTGTTTGGTTTTCTGTTCTTGCGATAGTTTGCTGAGAATGATGGTTGCCAGCTGCATCCATGTCCCTACAAAGGACATGAACTCATCCTTTTTAAAGGCTGCATAGTATTCCATGGTGTATATGTGCCACATATTTCTTAATCCAGACTGTCATTGATGGACATTTGGGTTGGTTCCAAGCCTTTGCTATTGTGAATAGTGCTGCAATAAACATACGTGTGCATGGGTATTTATAGCAGCATGACTTATAATCCTCTGGGTATATACCCAGTAATGGGATGGCTGGGTCAAATGGTATTTCTAGTTCTAGATCCTCGAGAAATCGCCACACTGTCTTCCATAATGGTTGAACTAGTTTACAGTCCCACCAACAATGTACAAGTGTTCCTATTTCTCCACATCCTCTCCAGCACCTGTTGTTTCCTGACTTTTTATTGATCACCATTCTAACTAGTATGAGATGGTATCTCATTGCAGTTTTGATTTGCATTTCTCTGATAGCTAGTGATGATGAGCATTTTTTATGTGTCTGTTGGCTGCATAAATGTCTTCTTTTGAGAAGTGTCTGTTCGTATCCTTTGCCCACTTTTTGATGGGGTTGTTTGTGTTTTTTTCTAGTAAATTTGTTTGAGTTCTTTGTAGGTTCTGGATATTAGCCCTTTGTCAGATGAGTAGATTGCAAAACTTTTCTCCCATTCTGTAGGTTGTCTTTTCACTCTGATGGTAGTTTCTTTCGTTGTGCAGAAGCTCTTTAGTTTAATTAGATCCCATTTGTCAATTTTGGCTTTTGTTGCCATTGCTTTGGTGTTTTAGACATGAAGCCCTTGCCCATGCCTATGTCCTGAATGGTATTGCCTAGGTTTTCTTCTAGGGTTTTTATGGTTTAGGTCTAACATTTAAGTCTCTAATCCATCTTGAATTAATTTTCGTATAAGGTGTAAGAAAGGGATCCAGTTTCAGCTTTCTACTGATGGTTAGCCAGTTTTCCCAGTACCATTTATTAAATAGGGAATCCTTTCTCCATTTCTTGTTTTTGTCAGGTTTGTCAAAGATCAGATGCTTGTAGATGTGTGGTATTATTTCTGAGTGCTCTGTTCCGTTCCATTGGTCTATATCTCTGTTTTGGTAGCAGTACCATGCTGTTTTGGTTACTGTAGCCTTGCAGTATAGTTTGAAGTCAGGTAGCGTGATGCCTCCAGCTTTGTTCTTTTGGCTTAGGATTGTCTTGGCAATGTGGGCTCTTTTTTGGTTCCATATGAACTTTAAAGTAGTTTTTTCCAATTCTGTGAAGAATGTCATTGGTAGCTTGATGGGGATGGCATTGAATCTATAAATTACCTTGAGTAGGATGGCCATTTTCACAATATTGATTCTTCCTATCCATGAGCATGAAATGTTCTTCCATTTGTTTGTGTCCTCTTTTATTTCATTGAGAAGTAGTTTGTAGTTCTTCTTGAAGAGGTCCTTCACATCCCTTGTAAGTTGGATTCCTATGTATTTTATTCTCTTTGAAGCAATAGTGAAAGGGTGTTCACTCATGATTTGGCTCTCTGTGTGTCTGTTATTGGTGTATAAGAATACTTGTGATTTTTGCATGTTGATTTTGTATCCTGAGACTTTGCTGAAGTTGCTTATCAGCTTCAGAAGATTTTGGGCTGAGATGATGGGGTTTTCTAAATATACAATCATGTCATCTGCAAACAGGGACAATTTGACTTCTTCTTTTCCTAACTGAATACTCTTTATTTCTTTTTCTTGCCTGATTGCTCTACTCAGAACTTCCAACACTATGTTAATAGGAGTGGTGAGAGGGCATCCCTGTCTTGTGCCAGTTTTCAAGGGGTATGCTTCCAGTTTTTGCCCATTCAGTATGATATTGGCTGTGGGTTTGTCATAAATAGCTCTTATTATTTTGAAATACGTTCTATCAATTCTGAATTTATTGAGAGTTTTTAGCATGAAGCGCTCTTGAATTTTTTCGAAGGTCTTTTCTGCATCTGTTGAGATAATCATGTGGTTTTGGCCTTTGGTTCTGTTTATATGCTGGATTACATTTCTTGATTTGCATATATTGAATCAGAGTTGCATCCCAGGGATGAAGCCCACTTGATCATGGTGGATAAGCTTTTTGATGTGCTGCTGGATTTGCTTTGCCAGTATTTTACTGGGGATTTTTGCATCGATGTTCATCAGGGATATTGGTCTAAAATTCTCTTTTGTGTGCGTGAGTCTCTGCCAGGCTTTGGTATCAGGATGATGTTGGCCTCATAGAATGAGTTAGGGAGGATTCCCTCTTTTTCTATTGATTGGAATAGTTTCAGAAGGAATGGTACCAGCTCCTTCTTGTACCTCTGTTAGAATTTGGCTGTGAATCCATCTGGTCCTGGACTTTTTTTGGTTGGTGGGCTATTAATTATTGCCTCAATTTCAGAACCTGTTATTGGTCTATTCAGGGATTCAACTTCTTCCTGGTTTAGTCTTGGGAGAGTTAGGTGTCCAGGAATTTATCCATTTCTTCTAGGTTTTCTAGTTTATTTGCATAGAGGTGTTTGCAGTATTCTCTGATGGTAGTTTGTATTTCTGTGGGATCGGTGGTGATATCCCCTTTATCATTTTTTATTGCATCTATTTGATTCTTCTCTCTTTTCTTCTTTATTAGTCTTGCTAGTGGTCTATCAATTTTGTTGATCTTTTCAAAAAACCAACTCCTGGATTCACTGCTTTTTTGAAGGTTTTTTGGTGTCTCTATCTCCTTCAGTTCTGCTCTGATCTTAGTTATTTCTTGCCTTCTGCTAGCTTTGGAATGTGTTTGCTCTTGCTTCTCTAGTTCTTCTAATTGTGATGTTAGGGTGTCCATTTTAGATCTTTCCTGCTTTCTCTTGTGGGCATTTAGTGCTATAAATTTCCCTCTACACACTGCTTTAAATGTGTCCCAGAGTTTCTGGTATGTTATATCTTTGTTCTCACTGGTTTCAAAAAACATCTTTATTTCTGCCTTCATTTTGTTATGTACCCAGTAGTCATTCAGGAGCAGGTTTTTTGGTTTCCATGTAGTTGAGCGGTTTTGAGTGAGTTTCTTAATCCTGAGTTCTAGTTTGATTGCACTGTGGTCTGAGAGACAGTTTGTTATAATTTCTGTTTTTTACAGTTGCTGAGGAGTGCTTTACTTCCAACTATGTGGTCAATTTTGGAATAAGTGTGATGTGGTGCTGAGAAGAATGTATATTCTGTTGATTTGGGGTGGAGCATTCTGTAGATGTCTATTAGGTCCTTTTGGTGCAGAGTCAAGTTCAATTCCTGGATATCCTTTTTAACTTTCTGTCTGGTTGATCTGTTTAATGTTGATAGTGGGGTGTTAAAGTCTCCCATTATTATTGTGTGGGAGTCCAAGTCTCTTTGTAAGTCTCTAAGGACTTGCTTTATGAATCTGGGTGCTCCTGTATTGAGTGCATATATATTTAGGATAGTTAGCTCTTCTTGTTGAATTGATCCCTTTACCATTATGTAATGGCCTTCTTTGCCTCTTTTGATCTTTGTTGGTTTAAAGTTTGTTTTAATCAGAGACTAGGATTGCAACCTCTGCCTTTTTTTGTTTTCCATTTGCTTGGTAGATCTTCTTCCATCTCTTTATTTTGAGCCTATGTGTGTCTCTGCATGTGAGATGGGTCTCCTGAATACAGCAAACTGATGGGTCTTGACTTTTTATCCAATTTGCCAGTCTGTGTCTTTTATTTGGAGCATTTAGTCCATTTACATTTAAGGTTAATATTGTTATGTGTGAACTTGATCCTGCTATTATGATGTTAGCTGGTTATTTTGCTCATTAGTTTATGCAGTTCCTTCCTAGTATCGATGGTCTTTACATTTTGGCATGTTTTTGCAGTAGCAAACCAGTATTTTTGTAAAAAAAAAAGTGTTGTAGAAGTGGAGATTCAATTGTCTATCATGAAACAGTTATAGGAATGTTAAGTTGTTGATCAAGGCAAGATAAAGGAGGTCAACAGAAGGGGAAGTTGATATACTCATATAAACTGAAAAACATGAAAAAAAGAAAAATCAAATTCTTAAATTTCTTCTTCTTAACAATGTTAATATAGGAAACTTTGAAATCAGAAATGACCAGCTCCTTCCTTATAACCAAGGCAAAAAAATTTAATTCAGCCTCTTGGAATTTTTAATTTTAGAAGTGTAAGATGCTACATGACTCTAACAAAAATAGTTTTCAAGTATTATGAGTGAATTTTACTGTGAAGTTACAGCTCAATTAATTTAGTTTTACAACAATGTGAACTAAATAAAACTTTTGCACAAGAGAGAAATAAAATGAAAAAAAAATGTTCCTCCACTTAAGTGCATCGAAATGTTAGATCAAAGCCCAATCAATTTTAAGAAATCTTTAGAATAGTTGATTCTAAAGAAGTATTCAGTTGTGTAAAAGCTAGATGCCTCCTCTGACTAAATCCTATATTAAATACTAGTATAAAGAATAATATGAAGGCAGAACTCTTCTAAGACAAGTGTTTCTTCCAGTAAACACATACTCATCTGAAACATTGATATTAAAACCTGAAATCTTATGGCTTAATAGAACAACATTCGAAAGCCAGTGGTTCAACGTCATTCATTCTTTCTTTCTTACTTAATAAAAGAAACAATTTTCTCTTGAAGTAACTGAAAAAATGTAAATAGTCTTCAGGAATATGTGGGTGGGGAGTTGTACAAAGTCTATAGCGTTTTGGTCTTAGCTTTGAGTATGGTGAGTCATATACCTCCTATCAGCAGGCCTTCTCAGATGTCAGGTGTCAAGTAAGAAGGATCAGTTTTTTGCACAAATTCCAAAGCAACTAATCTGATGCATGCCTGATCCTTTTTCATATGTTTTGTAAATTGTACTATTGAACTTTGTTCTTATTTTTGGTCTTTTTTTTTCCCCCATGCTTCTGTTCACTTAAAATTCAGGCATTTTAAGTCAAAATGTTTATTAGTTACCTAAATCTAGATATGCCAGGAAAAACCAGGTACTCCAACAAGCTAACTCTATTACCATGGGCAGAAAATAGGATATGGGTGAAAAATCTCATGGGAGACAGTATACTTCTATCAAATTTCCTAGAAAAAGACCTCTAGGGCTTTGTCTTGATCAAACCATTCCTCGACTTTGGCATAGGACTGAGAAAATTAAAAGGATGTGGAAAGTCATACACATAATCATAAACATACCAAATGAAAATGTGAGATAATTAGATGATGATAGTAGTCTGTGGCTAATGATAACTTTAATTTCCCTCATAACAGTATGTTGACAAATAAATATATAGGAATAGATTCATAAAAAATGTCAACACGAGAAAAAATTTTTACAACATATGAAAATAATCCATATGAATTTTTAATTGAGCCATGCAAGTTTTGGGGAGAATAATTTGGCACATAGATTTAATTATAAACAGTTTATACAGACTCTTGAGGAAAAAGATACCATAATTTGCAACCTTATATTCAAAACACACCAACAGATTTGATAATGGGTCCATCAATTAATATGTGATGTGTCACATTGGGAAGTTCTTTACAAGCCTCATAGTATTTAGAAAACAAAACTGAGAAAACTGATGGAAATTACATTCATAATAAAGTGCAACAAGAAATCTTGCTCATGGTTCTTTCAGTCAGAACAGCCCACTTTTTTTGATAATAACAAACAGACATCTCAGGGGAGTTGTATATATGGGAGAATAAAGACGACACGCTATGATCAGTAGTCCTTTAAAATTGAATAATTATTTCCATCCTACACCCTGATATGTTAAATTATACACATACAAACATTTACAGAAATGTGCACACTTACAAATTAATTTGACTTGACAGAAGTTAAATTTCATTGATATGTCTATTAATATTTAATTGAAGGGTTAATGAATCAGCCAATCAGAATAATTTTGAGGTCTTTCTAGACCCAGAAACATCTTGGAAATGTTTTCTTTCTTTGTATCAGTATTATTTTTCATATGGATGGGGTCTTACTATGTTGCCAGACTGGTTGCAAACTCCTGTACTCAAGCAATCCTCCTGTTTCTGCCTCCCAAAGTGCTAGACTTACAGGCATGAGCCACTGCACCTGGCCTTGAAAATATTTTCAAGAAATGTAGATACCCGAACAAAAATTTCTAGACATTGACATATGCTAATGGGCAGTTCTCCAGTAGCATATGGAATCGATTGGCTCGGTTCAAAATAGTGTTCCTACAATAGTAAAATTTCCAGAAGGTTCTCCAAGCAGAACTGGTACAGACATCTTTTTTTTTTTAAACGACAAATTTGAAATGACATTAATTCAAATATAGCACAAACTGTGGGATGTTACTCAAATACCTTATCTCTGCAACCTAATTTTAATACTGATGTTAGTTTAAAACATAAATTTGCTTTCTTCCTAATAGCTCATGATGAGACGGGTGTGGGAGTTTGTATATATAATTTACATGGGCAAAGATTTATAGCATGCTGTTAAGTTTTTTTATGAGAATCTTTGGAATTGTAAGACTTACCAACATTTTTTCATGTAAAATGTGAAAAACTGTCAAAATAAAAACTTCAGAACTTATCTCCTCCCGGATCCTCCTAATCTAGATCCTAGACGCATGCTTGGTCATGTAACCAGTGCTGCAGGGATTTCTGTGAGAGGAGCTCAATATCCCAGAAGGTACTAGCTAATTTTGATTGGTTTTACATTTTTAATATTTTTTCTTTTTTTGAACCACATATCTATTCCATTTGTTTTCTATAGCTATAAAATATATATATACACATGACGTATAGCATCACCCTCTGCGTTTCTTTAGTATTTTAATGCTTTCTTTAATTCTGGGATTTAGAATTAAAGATTCATACTGTTGCAGGTATGGTAAAATCTATTCATAATACAGTTCGACTGAGATTGTTTCTGGCACTTGTAATGGTTAACATTGAGTATCAACTTAATTGGATTGAAGGATGCAAATTATTGTTTTTGGGTGTGTCTGTAAAGGTGTTGCCAAAGGAGGTTATCATTTGAGTCAGTGGACTGGGAAAGTGTTGGGGTCCGTGCCGGGGGTGGTGGAGAATGAAAGAACACACAAAAGACAAAGACACACAGAGAACATGGCGGCCGCGCTCAGAGCCTCCGCCTCACTTTATTTATACTTTATAAACCCCACGTCAGCAGAAAGAATGCAATGCAAAACAAACTTTCTTTTCCCAGATGTAACCTTTTACTCAGTTTTTTGTTTCTATGTTTTTCTTTATCTGCCCGCTTTCTTGGCGCCTACGGGAGTTCATTAAAAGTTCAATTGGAGATACTGTCTTTGAGCCCTATTTATTCTCAGCATATTGTTTTCAAAGGCCCCTGCAGGAAAGACAGACCCACCCCCAATCTGGGTGGGCACCATCTAATCAGCTGCCAGCGTGGCCAGAATAGAAGGTAGAAGATTGTGGAAAGACTGGACTGTCTTAGTCTTCTGGCCTCCACCGTTCTCCTGTTCCGAATGCTTCCTGCCCTCAAACATTGTATTCCAAGTTCTTCACCTTTGGGACTCTTGGACCTTCGACCACAGACTGAATGCTGCATTGTCAGCTTCCCTACTTTGGAGGTTTTGGCACTCAGACTGGCTTCCTTGCTCCTCAGCTTGTAAACGGCCTGTTGTGCGACCTCATCTTGTGACTCGATACTCCTTAAGAAACTCCTCTTGATACATACATCTGTGCTATTAGTTCTGTTCCTCTAGAGATCCCTGACTAATACAGCACTTCTCCGGACATACAACGAATTCTAGTTTTCTTAAACCCTAGGTAAGTTTAAGGATTATTATTATGAAAATAACTTGCTCTATGCTGGGTTAGGACAGTTGATTTTTCTATTAGATGTACTCTTCTCACCTATAATTTTGTTGTTTTCTGCCCTTTGTACCATTCTCTTATTCATTAGCATGCATTTATTGATTGTCTTCACTGTATCAATAAAATATAAGCCAGCACCACAGTGGTGAGCAAGAAAAACACAGTCCTTGCTCTTGTAGCAATACATTCCTGGGTAGGGTGAGTATGGAATTTAACTGTGGTATCATTTAACATAGGGCATTATTCAATCCAAATTTAATTCAAATACTACTGCCATAAAGAAATGCAGAACGGTTGTGAGGACCTCTGACAGGGGAAGTTCAGGAAGTTCTTAAAGTTTCAGAAGAGATACTCGAATATGTCATGAAGGATAGTTAGGCATTACCTAGGTGTGGGTGGCAGAAAAAGGATTCCAGCAAAATAAATTCCAGGCAGGAGCCCTAAGGCCAGTAG
The DNA here is from genome assembly GCF_008728515.1 of Papio anubis. Classification (NCBI taxonomy): domain Eukaryota; kingdom Metazoa; phylum Chordata; class Mammalia; order Primates; family Cercopithecidae; genus Papio; species Papio anubis. Next base: position 13,861 of record NW_022163652.1, on the reverse strand, counting down.
GTGCACAGTGATTTTGAGTAATAAAAAAAAAAAAAAAAAAAAAAAAAAAAAAAAGTCTATTGTGACTTGTGTTCAGAAAGCTGATGAAAATGGCATGTGTCATGTCATGTTGAACTTTGTGGCCATAGTTAAGGGGGCAAAGAAAATGCAATTGAAAGAACAGTGGAAGCCAGGAAATGAATTGAGGCATGGGAGGGAAAAGATTAGATTTGTATGTTGCACATGCATACAGACTACAGACACTGCCTCCCTTTAAAAAAAAAAAATCTCTTCATTGGTACAGTTTGCAGATCCTTCATTGAAAATAGATTTTTCTTTATCTTTCTCTTCCACGTATGTTCTATCAAAATTTTACCAGCATTAAGTCAACATGAAAAGTGTTTAACAGAATAAGGTTAAGAAAAGACTTTCAGGCTTGCCAAGAACCTTCTTTTCTCTAATAAAACTGGTCTAAAATTAAAGATGAAAGAAAAATATCCAGCCGCATTTCCCCCACTGCAGGCATGCTTTGCCAAAATTGCATTAAAACATTTACTTAAAGCTTTTCTTGGTTATTTGCAGTTCTATCTTTTTGTTATGTATATATTTAAAAAATCCCTAAACTGCTGGATGGCAAAAGAAAGCCTTCAGTGGGGTGGACGGGCTGCGTCCATTATCTAAGCAGGCTTAGACTCCTTGTGAAGATTTCCACATTATTTCCATCACTACTTATTTTTCTATGCTGAAAAAAGTATTTTATAAGTCTGTTTAGTGTTGCCATGAATCCGTGAGCCTAAACACTATATTTAGTATTTATATTTAGTGCTGCAATATATTTGTGAGCCTAAATTGATGCTCAAGGTTTTTCAATTTCCTCTACTTTGGTCATTTAAAGAGTTCAGGGCAACTCACTTTAGAACTAAATTGTTATCCATGTTTTTCTCAAAGTTAATGAAAAACTTCTGCCACATTTATTATTTTGTCTTTGTGACTTATTACTAAACATATTTAGGGTTATGGATGTTCGCCCTCCTTGTTCTACCTATGAGAACCCCAGAATCTGAAATCAGAAATGAAATGTGGATGAGTGAGAAAGCAGGTATATGTGTGTGTGTGTGCACACGCACGTGTGTGTGAATCTAAATATATGAAATGAGTTCTGCGAGATAGATGATATACAGAAAAGAGGAAGGAGAGGAGTAATATGGAGGTATACATGATAGCTCTATGATCACTGCATATATGGTTTAATAATTGATGTCCATGATGATAATCTGAGATCGATAAGAAGACATGTAATTATATTTTGTACACTGTTTATGAAATCAGAAAAATATATAATAGATTTTTAGAGTGAAGTATTTCAAAATTAGCATAAATGATTTTTTCTTAAACTCTTAACCATATAGAAGCATACCTTTGGTCTTCAGAATGATTAATATTTGAAAATTTATTGTTACTCAAGCTTATATCTTATATGTAATCCAACATATAATTTGAAAAATAAAAACAACAGTAAATATACAATATTATAAATCATAAGTTCCCACTAAAATAAAATCATGCACCAAGTTTTAAGGGCACTAGTATGTAAAATTTTAAATACAGTGGCTGACAAAAATGGAGCCTGATCTTTTACAATTTCTGCTTTTTAAAATTAATGTAATGATGCAAATTTCACTGGATAACTGTTAGCATACCACTCTGTATTTGTCTGTCTCCCCACTTTTAATTTGATGTTATGCAGTGCTGTGAATTCAAAAACCATTTAACCATGTCTAGATTGTGTTTAATATAAGAGTCAATGATAGTGTCTCTGTGAGACTTTTGATGGGTAGAGTATGTAAACTGTATAGATATTTTGTGACATATATTGTGACTGCTGAGAGGTAGCTTGCTCTCCTTTTTTTTCTTAAATGTTTTGTTTAATGATAGTGATGCAATGGGTGAGTTGCTGTATAGTTTATTTTTAAATAGGTACAGTATGATTACAGTAACTTTAAAGAATAAGCAAGAAAGAATGTTTAGTTTTAAGCTAACCACAATTCTATATAAACTATTCACCTATTGCTTCTCTGAGAAACTTAATTAATTAAATTTTAAATATCATATATACAATCACTCCTAACTTAAAGTTTAACAGGTTCTTGCTATAATTATATCAGTTGCTGTCCCTAGGTATATTAGTTTGTTAGGGTTGCCACAGCAGAATACCACAGACTGGGTGCAGTGTTCTAAACAACAGAAATTTACTTTCTCACCATTCTGCAGGCTGGCAGTTGGAGATAAAGGTGCTGGCTGGGCTGGTTTCCTTGAAAGTCTCTCTGCTTAGCCTGCAGAAAGCTGCCCTCTTGGTGTCCTCACATGGTTTTTTTTCTGTGCATGTGCACCTCCGGTATCTCTCTGTGTGTTCTAGTATCTTCTTATAAGGACAGCAATCTGATTGGATTGGGGTAGACCCTTACAGCCTCATTTTAAGTTATTTACCTCTATAAAAGCCCTATCTCCAAATACAGTGACATTCTGAGGTAGTGGGTGTTAGCATTACAACATATGAATTTGGGGCAAAATTCAATCCATAGCATGAGCTAAATAAACTGAAAGGCTTCAGTACTCAAGTCTCTTGAACTCAATCTTCCCAGAATAAAACTTTAGAGAATTGCAGTCTCTATATACAAAAATAAATAAATGAACATATAAATGTATAAATATAATCACACTTTTAAAATATTATAATTGTAACTACTCCTGTAAGTTGCCCCAGAAATTTTGTTTTTGGGTAGAATTTATAGAGTACTAGCTTAGCTCCATACAGGTACTCTACCAGTGACTAACATCATTTCTTCAACCTTGAGAGTGTTGAGTTTCTTCATCTGCAAATCAGGAGAATTAATATGAAGAACTCTAATAATTACTTTGTCATTATTGCACTGTGATTATTTAAAAATGACTTTACCTAAAACCCAATGTCACAATAAAATACATTTTTAAGTAACAGATTTAAATAATTTTATTATGAGGTCATAGGGAATTCCTTTGTAACTCACTAACACACATGTACGTAGGAAACAAATTTCAGAGGTTCTGCTTATGTCAACTTTTGGAAAAAAACTCATTTCAGACTAAGCCATCTTGTATGAACTAACCAATTTCAAATGAAAAGGACATAGATTCGATGTTTAAATTTCTGAGTATCTGGTAGTATTAAACTAAAGCTCTGATAAAAGGATATTTATAGTCGTCATGTTTTTTGACTTTTAATAAAGTATACATATTCAAATAATATAAAATAACCTTAATGAATAATAAGTATAAACATATCTGTGGAAAATGTGTTTACCTTTTCTATATTGCCAAATGCCCTTGCAATGAAATAAAATAAATCCATCACAACCCTGGAAATCTGGGAACTGTGCTATTAATTAAAAAGGAAGAGTAAGGTGCTCTGTAAAATATATATCTAGTGGGATCAGATTGCTGACAAAACTCTAAGAACTATAGATTTTCTGATACTCACAGAGTATCAAAGAGAAATTTTGAAAACAGAAAATTTTCCTAGAAAATCTTGGGACTCATCCCAAGAATGGTGTCTATGTCAGGTGCTTATCTACACCATTAAAGAGCTATGAGAATCTCTATATACCTCTTTGCAGAAAAAATGATACTGCATTTTAAATTCTAAATTAAAGCACCATAAGTACAGCTATCTAAAGTAGAGTTTATTCACAGGAAATTTCCAGGTGAGTCCTTGAAGCAGTTTCCTCCTATCCTCACTCTTGTCATGGGCCATGATACTGGCAGCTGGAAGACAAGTTAACTGCATACCCTAAAGAAAATCCTACTGAGCCTAGTGTTTCCAATCCCTTGTTTCACTCTCCCTTTCCTGGAAAAATATCAAATCACTGCCAGGGTAAAGAGATTTACACCTTGACGAAGGCAGGAGAGTCTGTCTATCAGTACTGACCATATTGATAGTTGATCAATTGGGATGCCCAACTGTAAATGCGAACAGAAAGCCAGGCCTTTTAGAAACCCAGCAATGCTCTAAATTCAACAATAATGACCAAACAAAATAAGTAAAAACAGCTAACTTCACAGATCATATTGAGAACATAGAAAGTATAGATCCATGTCTCAAGCATAAAATTATCATAAAAGAGAAGCAAGGGGATTTTTTGCAAATTAGAATATAGCGTTCAAATACGTAAAATATATGTGGGCAGAATAATAGTTGAAAATTCAAGGCAATCGGCAATTCTGAAGATAGCACAGAAGGATGATTTCCGGAAGGATACAAGACGAGTAAATAAATAATAAAAAGTGTATGTATATAAAATTAAGAGTCATGAAGTTTAAAGCTAGTAGTTCCATAATTACTAATAGTGTTTTCAGAGAGATTTATGGAGAGTTTACGATCAAATATTTAAAGAAGAAATTGCTAAGCTGAAAAAGTTTTCAGGTTGAAAATATTAACAGAATGCTAAACATGGATAAGAGAAGGATCAAAACAAAACAAACAAAGGAAACACATTTTAGAGAAAAATCAAGAAAATAAAAAAATTATCAATTTTTTATGAAAGCATAAAAGTAAAACTAAAGGCAAACAAAAATGATTAGCTAAGGGAAGCAAATTAGACTAGGATCAGACTTTTAAAATGCAACATCATTTTCTAGAACAAAATAAAGTAACAAAAATTTAAGATAGAGTTATTTCAAATCAAAAGCTGAATATTATTAAAATGAAGTGAAAAGCTTTTTTGTTGCTTAAACATTGACCATTAATGAATTATTGACAAAATAAAAAGGTTAATCCCCCAAATGTATATTTATTTTCTAAAAAGTATTATTTTTTATTTTTCTTGCCTTGGGTCAACAATAATGTTTAAAAATGTGGAAAACTGTGAGGTAAAAGAAAAAGAAAGTGTGATTAATACAAAAGGAAAACTGTTTAAAGGAGAGTTTTTGATGGAGAGAAAGAGTGACAAAAACTTTAGTTACTAATTCCAGTGTAACCACTCCAAAGAAAAAGAAGATCAATTCTTACATTGTAAAAAGGTATTATCAACAAAGCAGAGTTATTTTAAGAAAGAAAAAAATGCCAAGAAATAAAAACTTTCTAAATACTAAACCTTTTTCAGACTTTAAGAAATAGGCCACAGCTATTATTAATCTAGGAGAGGGAGCCCTTTGATTTGATAAAATCAGTGATAAAAGGAATGTAAAAGAAACCTAAATGCTCTCGCAACTTCTCTGTAAGTGTGAAGTTATAAACTTAATAATTTTTTTTTAAAGAGAACTAAGCAGAAACTACCCTACTGTTGAAATATTGAAAGTAGTTGCATTTCTTTTGATGATGAATATCTTAGACAAGTCTATCACTCTCTGTGGTTATCAATAACACTTTTGAAACTTTATTATGTGCTAAACATTGAAAGTGGTTGCATTTCTCTTAATGCTGAATATCCTAGACAAGCCTATCAGCCTCAGTGGTTATTAATAACACTTATTAAAACTTTATGGCCAGGCGCAGTGGCTCACGCCTATAATTCCAACATTTTGGGAGGTTGAGGCGGGTGGATCACCTGAGGTTAGGAGTTCAGGATCAGCCTGGCCAACATGGTGAAACCTCATCTCTACTAAAAATACAAAAATTAGCCGGGCATGGTTGTGGGTGCCTGTAGTCCCAGTTACTTGGGAGGCTGAGGCAGAAGAATCGCTTGAACCAGGAGGTGGAGGTTGCAGTGAGCTGAGATTGCGCCGCTGCACTCTAGCCTGAGAGAAAATACTGAGACTCAGTCTCAAAAAACAAAACAAGACAAAACAAACTTTATTATGTGTCAGACTGTATGAAGGGTTCATATGGAGGACTTTATTTTATCCTGTGGTAGTAGCTATTGCACACTTTCATTAATGGGAATATTGAAGATTATAAAAGTTAAATAATTAGACCAAATCACAAAACTAGTAGATGGGAAAAACTGGGTTTGAACCTAAATAGTTAAACCACAGAAAGTTATAACTTAAAAATTGAATATGTATTGTCACAAAAAGAACCCAGTTCCACGAATACTGTGGTCGCTAAAAACAACCACTGACAGAGAAGGGGCACAGTTCTGCAAATCATTGATCCATTGCCAAGGTCAGCTGTGGTTACCATTGGGAGCCACGGTTATTGAGAGAACAATAGGGAAAGCCTGTTAGCAATAAGAGGTAGCAAAAGACAGGGCTGTTGATTTTTAGTGGGAGGATCTTTTAGTGTTAAGCTGGATAGTATTTTTGTCTGGGATTTTTTTGGGGAGTTCTACTATTTCAAAAGCAGTCACCTTTGTCATTTAGAGGGAGGAACAGATATTTAATCCTTCAATATATTTCATACTTACTTAGGGTAAGAAAAACCACACTTTATTTTGCAACTAATATGCCTCATGTACTTTCCTTGTGTCCTCTTTTATAATCCTCCTAAGGCAGATTATGTACTTTTCAGTTTATTGATTAGGAATTTGAGGCTCCAAGTTAAGCTCATATGGCTAGTAGGAGGAGTGTCTTGATGTGAAACCCACACTGTGGGATTTCATACCCACATCCTAAAACAGTTTACCTGCATCCTCACAGTTCTCGTGAGATAATCTGTTAGGGGCCAAAGGGCCATACACACTGGACATAGACTCAGGACAACCCAAAGGCCTACTTGTGCGAAGCCTGTTCAAGTTCTGTTTGTTTGAAATAGTGGGAGAAGACTCATGCACAGATGGCTGCATTTGCTTACCCTGACATACTACTCTATACGTGAAGTGCTGTCGGATTGCCAGGAATAATATGTTATACCCAACAAAAGGTAGTCTTTTGTGGTATAGAGACTAATTGAAAATGGTTGTGATTTTTCATCAGGGGACTAGAATAATTCCGTCATATTTAATATTTTCCATGTTTTAATTTGATCACCAGTACTTATTTATTCTTCAAGTTAGTCTTGTAGTTTTTCCCTCTGTATTTTGTCTTTAACTTTGTATTTAAATTGAATGCTGTCTCACGATATATCCTAGTGGTCAGTTCTCCATTCTTTTCTCACTACATTTGGACATTTCAACACATCTGAAGATTTAGACTCTCACAAGGCTCTAGGCCAATCCTGACCTTAGAAAAAGAGGAAATAATGAACATCTTATTACAGGGACATCATGGTCAGGTTTCCATGCCTAATAACCATTCAAATTATTGTGACCCAAATTCCACACCTAGGAGACTCTCATATTCTCAAGACCCATTCTAATGTATATTCTACTTTTAATAACTGGACTCTTGCCTAGTTTGGTTTTTTTTTTTTTTGTCTTTGGTTAATTATTGTGTCTAGGTCCCTACATATGTGTATTAGTAGCCTATTCTGTGATGATGTGGATCTTATCTTTCTTCCTATTTTCAGTCTATTAGATGGGTGCCCAGGGCCCTGTTATCTGCTGACAGACTACCTAGTCACAGGCATTCTCTGGCTGGCTTGTCTCTCTAATTCTACCTTCTCTGAAGTTCTCCATTGCTTTGCCCTGTCTACCTGTCAAGTCAATCCTTTTCTTGTATTGAACCCTTCAAGATAATTAAGAACCAAACCACAAATGTGCCAGCAATAATAAAGATTAGAACATAAAACTATAGCAGGGTTCAATAATAACAACAGTGTCTCAAAGTACTGCTCTAATAGGAATCTCTGTTTTGTTTTATTTCATACTCCCTACTTCCAGATCATAAAAAGACAACAGCATAAAGTAAATTGAAAACTCTATTAGAGAAACACAGCACCTGGGGGAAAAACATGCCTTTAAAAGAACAGAGAAAAGGCCATTGAAGTCCGTCTTGCTGACCCCTTTTAGATTATCAGTGTTGCACTTTATTTGAGGACTGTCTTGAGGATACAAAAGAAACATTCACTTTGCATGAGGGACTCTGGGAATTTAGGGGTGCAAAATCAGTCATAAAACCAAACAGTATTACCAAATTAAAGCATAAACATAAAATGAGATATAGTCCAACAGGGAACCCCAAGAAGGAATCTTGGAAATAATTGAAGCCAAACCAGAGGGAAACACAACATAATACCTCAAGTAGAACGGGTTATGTTGTCACTAATAAAATCTGATCAAAATAAAAAACAGAACAAATCACCAACAAGGGTAAAATGTGTTGGTGTTGTCAAATAGCAGGTTAAAGATATCTTAACTCAGGGAAGAAAACAGACTTAGTTCAGCTTTCATGACAAGACCTTTGCTGACGCAGCACTAAAGTAAATGAACAGAGGAGCACAGCAGAAGAAGAAAAGGGAAAGTACGTGTTATTGGATGATAAAAGGTTGGAAATGGTCTGTAGAATATCCCTTTGGTTCTTTGTAAATATATGCATTCATCTTCTAATTTTGTTAGTGCAAATTTATTGCTGGCTTAGTGGAAACCTAAGTTTCCTTAGAGATTAAATTGATGTACATATGAAAAACGTATTTTTGTGTATAATGTGCATCTCCTTTTATAATATTCATGGAAAAATCTATGACAACATGAAGAAAATTGTCTGATTTCTGTGTATTTCACAACAGGTTACATTTGCAAGTCACATTTATACTGCCTCATTCTTAGAAAAAAATGGCATTTCCCCTCAACAAATATTATCTAGCAGAAACGTTCTCAATACTTTAAGAGGTGTAGGAAAAGGCACAGTCAGGTTAAGTGGCAATAAGAAAACAATTCTGGGTATTTCAGGAAATGAAATCTCAGTTTCTTGGCTTCTGCCAGGTTTCTCAAGGGTAATGCTTTTTAGAAAAAAATTAAAGGAAGCTAATTTGAAAAGGTATCAAAACAGAAAACATCCTTGGGCTAAGAACTGGGACTCTACTCTGGTCTCAGCGTTGATTAGGGATGTGACCTTGGGCAAGTTACTGGCCTCTTCTCTCTGAGATTCCTAATTTGCAAAACAAGTGGGGCCACCTCTGAACACTCCCGGGGTTGAAAAGTGTTCCCTGCCTTCTATTCCCATGGAAACTGTCAATTTCATGTCTAGCTTACTATTAATATCTTTCTTAATAGTCTTGTTCCTTGCAAAATTATTTTCCCTGTACATTTTATACCAATTAAATTTCTCCCCATCCTAAATAGTGCCACATTCAATTCTTCTAGTACTGTTTTTATTGCATCATTTCTCTATAAAGAAAAGCATTTAATAACTTCTCATTTCCTAAGTGCTGAAATACAAAGGACATCAACCTTACATTTCAAAGACTCTTCCCACGTGTTTGTACATTTCACCATTCCTACATATGAACACTCTTAAGTGTCAGCTATTGCTTTTTACTCTCTGCCTCTCAAATATGCAATGCAGTTATTAAAATTCTGCATAAGGCATCTGCAATTCCAACCTCCCATCAAATTTTCTCTTTTTTATTTGCCTATCCAAATCTTCTCTATCCTTCAATACCAGTTGAAAACTATCATAAGTGTCAACCTTTCATCACACTGATGTTTTTCTGAGCACCTAGAGCAATTGCCTATATATTTCATTCAAGGACTTAATCATGTTTTTCTGTGTGGCATATTATTATTTTATTGTTATTCAAATTATTTGCCATTAAATGAAATCTTTGCTTCTCAAAACCTTTGGGAAATAATCCTGCAAGCTAAGCTCTCTAGCTAACTGAAGATTTACTTTTTTAGTATTAAACTTTCTCTTATTTTATCCATTGTGGATAGATATATTAACAAAATAGTATATTTCTCCTGCTTTTGAAATAAGCAAATGATAACTTAATAGTTTTCTTGGTTGCTTAGTATAATCACTACTGATAAAAGTTTTTCTACTGTTAAATTACAGGGTGGCTCTAATAGTGTTAGATTTTTGTTGATAATAAGTTACCTAAAATGACAGTGCTCACCGAAAAATATTTGTCTGATTTGTAATTTTATATGTTGCTTCCATTTGGAGCATATTACTTGCCTCCCTTGAAGGATTTCTATAGATATTTACAGCCAAACAGGTTTGTGTTAGTATTTGCACCGTTTTCACTTCTGTTTTACCTTTCTGACTTTATTGTAAGTGTACATTCCTATAGTTAACTCTAAAAAATTTAGTGCAATGTGTTATACTTTTAAGAGAAACTCAAATAGGTCTTTAATTCAAGAATCTTATCACTTGCATAAAGATCTTTACCTGCTTAATCATTGATTTTTAAAAATAGATTGCATGTGAAAAATATTTCTTAGAAAGGTTAATTTAAGGGGAGAAAGAAATATAGTGGAAATATGAACAGTTTTTAGTGCTGTTCTTCATGTTTACTTTTGTATTGCTTTCAGGCTTTGTGTTTTTTTTTGTTTTGTTTTTTTGTGGTTTTTTTTTTTTTTTTTGTACTAGTAAAAATGTTTTCAAAGCACACGCTTTTAGATCTCCAATACTTTCCAATTCTGTATTCAAGGGGTGGATTTCTCCAACTACAAATTTACCCTACTTAGTTGTCAGGCTTGATTTCAGTGCAGTCAAATCAGGCTATGATTGGTATACAATTTCACAACCACTACCTATTCACCTCAAACCTCTACATCAGATTCCTGTTTCCAGAAATCCTCTCACATTTTTCATCTCTGAAATGGGAAGATTTCCCTTATTCTCCTTACAAGGCGTGCAACAGGCGTGTGGTTCCCTTCTTGGGAGCCCCACTGCGCAAATCCTTAGAGAGAGCTGGCAGACGGGCAGGTGGTGGGGAGCGTGGGCTCCGACGCCATGGGAGCCTCGAGGGTTGAGCGTTCACAGCTCCGGAAGCCCCAGTGGGCGTGCATTACAGTGTACTCTTTCAGCTTGGCCATCCGCAGGCGTCTTGTGTTAATCAGCTCAATTAGACCCTCTGTCCTGTTGTAAGGACAGTGGGCTTTCTGTATGCCAGGTTCTTGCCCTAGTGTACCGGAAAAATCGGATCACACGTGGGCTTGGAGGACGGGTGCAAGGTTGGACTGAGTGATGGAAGTTGCTCTCAGCCAGGTGGATGGGGGGTCCTAAGAGGAATGGTGTGGGAAGGTGGTCTTCTGCTGGAGTTGCGCCGCCCAGCTGCGGGCCTGTACTCTGACCGCCCGGACCAAATTCCACGTCATCTACATCATCCTGCTGTCGGTGGTCAGCCAGCCTCTGTCGGGGTGCTCTTCTGCTCTTCTGCTCCTCTGCTCCCCTCCATGTCCAGCCGCTTGTGCGTCTGTGCCCGCCAGCGTCTCTCGGGCTTATATGGGCACCATATGGGGGGCATGGCGGGCCAGAGTGGTCTTGGAAAATGCAACATATGGCCGTGAAAATAGGAGTGCCTGTCCTCACTTAGGTCCGTGGGCACAGGCTCCAGGGTGGAGCCCTCGCCAGGAACCCTGCGGTTCTCTACCCAGCACTTCCCTGCCCCTCTCCCGTATCAGTTCTATGGTATGCTATCATTATGACGATATTTTCATGTTATTTGGAAGAGAATTAAACACTTTGACATATGAATTTCTTAGCCATTTTAACTCCTTAGCCATTGAGAGGAATCTTACCTTTGTCATCTCGTTACCTGGGGCTTGGCTGTACGTGGAGAGAAATGAGACATATCCGGGAACTTTGGACTGAATCACTTTAGAAGAGACAAGAGACCTACTGAGGTGATCAATGAATAGATGTGGAAGGTGATGAGGAAGTAAAGTCAATATCAATGCAAGTAGGATTTGGGAGAAAATTTAGAGCAAATGAAGAAAGACACTGTAGAACAAGAGAGAGATGAAAGAAATATAACTGAATATTTGCTGTATTTTAAGAACATAATCTCCATTTACTTGCCAGTTATATTTGCTAGAAATTTGAAGAAGTTAGTTTGACTTTAAAAATTATTCAGAAATATGTTATACAAGTCAATGTCAATGTTTTTTTTGTTTGTTTGTTTGTTTTATTTTTTTATTTGAGACAGAGTCTCTCTCTGTCGCCCAGGCTGGACTGCAGCGGTCCGATCTCGGCTCGTTGCAACCTCCACCTCCTGGGTTCAAGCGATTCTCCTGCCTCAGCCTCCGAGTAGCTGGGACTACAGGCCATGCCACCAGGCCTGGCTAATTTTTTGCATTTTTAGTAGAGACGGGGTTTCACCTTGTTAGCCAGGATGGTCTCGATCTCCTGACCTCATGATCTGCGTGCCTCAGCTTCCGAAAGTGCTGGGATTATAGGCGCGAGCCACCACGCCCAACCAAACCAATATATCTTTACAGAGGAAAGACAACAACAACAACCACTAATAATAATAATAATAATAATAATAATAATAATAAGTAATAAAACATGTGTCCATCACCTAGGTAAAGTATGTAACTTTTCAGCATTACTATGATTGGGATGGGAGGAAGTTTCCTATAATGGAAAGTAACCAGAAGAAAAGAATGAATCACAATGAAATCTCAGGAAAAATATAATAGAAGTAAATAATTTGACAAGTGAAGAATATTGTAGATGGAAACAGACAGCAATATTCATTATAAAACAAAAGTTGGAAACAACTTAGATGTCTAGAAATAGGAAATTGGTTATTTAAATACTACAAGATTAATACGGTATAATAAACATAATAATAAAAAGCTCTATTAAAGACACAGCCTCAATAAAAGTAATATGGAGTGTATAAAGGAGACTCATTTTTATAAAAATATATTTACTTTATATGTATATATTTGTACAAAAAAGTCTTGGAGGAAATGTAGGTTACTTCATTAGTTTCTTATAGAAGTTATTTTTGGCTGATAACATGATAATTTTTAGTAATTATAAATTTATTTCTTACATGTTAACATTTTTCCAAAGATCATGAATTTTTTTTTTTTTTTTTTTGAGACGGAGTCTCGCGCTGTGTCACCCAGGCTGGAGTGCAGTGGCGCGATCTCGGCTCACTGCAAGCTCCACCTCCCAGGTTCACGCCATTCTCCTGCCTCAGCCTCCGAGTAGCTGGGACTACAGGCGCCCGCCACCACGCCCGGCTAGTTTTTTGTATTTTTAGTAGAGACGGGGTTTCACCATGTTAGCCAGGATGGTCTCGATCTCCTGACCTCATGATCCACCCGCCTCGGCCTCCCAAAGTGCTGGGATTACAGGCTTGAGCCACCGCGCCCGGCCAGATCATGAATTTTAATGTAAAAAATACAATTCTCAAATGCATTATGGATGTTTATAAATGCATAAGTCCCTCTCCAATAAAACCGTGTCTTTAGAAGTGGTGACTACCTCTACACTAGAAGTACTTAGTTTCTGAATCTACCCAGTAACAAAGAATTTTTGAACTAAGTGCAAGTATCAGCATTTAAAACTCCAGATAACTGTCCAATAATCATAGAAGTCTGGCATCCCAGTGAGTTATCAAGAGCAAGTCACCTAACTTCTCTGAGCCACATTTATATCATCTGTAAAGTGATACCTTCAAGTGGGTTGCTGAGGATTAACAGGGACATGTGTCTTCTACATAGCGCAAATCAAAGAACTAATAGTGGTAATATTACTCAATTTTTATATACAAAATGCTCAGTTAATGTAAATGGAACAATGCAAAAGAATATACATTTAGTTAACAAACTCCACCTCTGATCATCATTTCCCGAAAATGTAATCTCTACCTCTTCTTATGCTATTTTGACAGATTTAGGAAAGGAGAGCACTATGGCAGTGTTCCAAGCAGGTAGGAAGTATTCAAGTTAAAGAAGTATGCCTTGAAAGTCTACTCCTGAGACTATCATATGGCTTTCTTTCTCCTTGTTTAAATTATTTCCCATGCCACCTTTCAGAAGGACCTTGCCTTATCTTCGTAAGCTCCACATCTGTCTTCTTTTTTTTTTTTTGCATTTGCTAAAATATTGTATGCTTTATTTTTGTG